>NC_068994.1:3044194-3054148 GCF_001194135.2 Octopus bimaculoides | reverse complement strand
TTTTATTTAATTTAATTTAATTTAATTTTATTTTATTTTATTTCATTTTATTTTATTTTATTTATTTATTTGCCATATACTTCCTGGGTTGTACATCAGGATGTAAAGATTTTCTTGTTTTCGGTTTTGTTGGTGCCAACACAAGAACAAGAATGTGTGTGTGTGTGTGTGTGTATTGCTGTAGTGTTTTTGTTTGTGGTGTTGGTAAGGTGGCAGTGACAGTGCTGCTGCTGCTGCTGGTGATGGTGGTGGTGGCGGTTGTGGTAGTGGTGGCGGTGGTGGTGGTAGTGGTACAGATGATGGTGATGCTGATGCTGATTATGGTGATGGTATTGACGATGATTCAGACTCAGTTGTAATAGAAAACAACATTGGTCTCAGATTAAGTTGTAAGTTGAAACTATGTGTACAGCTGTGTGTGTGTGTGTGTGTGTGTGTGTGAGATGTATATTCATTGTGTATATATGCATCCTTCTGTGTGTGTGTATATACATATAATAAATATATACTTATGTATGGATGTATATACATACATTTAGATATTTGTATCTATAAACATATACATATATGCACACATACACACATACACCCATACATACATAATACATATATATATATATATATATATATGTATGTATGTATGTACCTATGAATACACATACTCACACACACACATAAGTATGTTTGTATGTATATGTGTATATAAATCCCGCTTTCCTCATTGATTTCTGTGCGATTCAGAGGTTGTGTGAGAAATAACTGTGACTCGGTGTTCAAAAATAGAAACATCCAGAAGAGAGAATTTATTGAGGAAAAAAAAACAGAAAACCACTAAAAGGGAGAAAGGAGAGATAGAGAGGGTGGGGATTAAATGAAAACGTTTGAAATTGATAGGGTCTGCAGCAGAATTGAATGGGATCAAGTGACTGTTTGTTTTAAAACAGGCTCCTTCCTTCATGTTTAGCTAATGGGATCAGTTGTAACATTAACAGCTGTACTCCATAGCTATGATGATGATGGTGGTGGCGTTGGTTGTTGTGGTGGTGATGTTGTTAGTGGTTGTAGAGGTGATGATGTGTGGCAGTAGTGATAGTGATGATGATGATGATGATGATGATGATGGTGGGGATGCATTATCAGCCAATCTAATCACACCCAGTGCTTATTCACTGGAATCCTCTCTCTTCTATCTATCTAACCATTCTAAGACCTGGAGCTTACCATAAAATTCTTTTGACCAACAAGAATTGAATGTTGCTTACATCGTAAGAATGTAAACTTATGACATAAAATTCTTACTGGTAAGAACACACAGTTTCTAAAATGGGAAGAAGAATTTGAAGGATTGCTTTGATCCAATGGTAGAACATCTGTCATATTTACAAAAGATACAGATTCAAGTCCCAGTGGCAACTTTTCACCTTTTTCTTTCCAAAAGGGCTTTTTAACCCAATGTTTTGATGATCATATTTACACCTGTATCTGCTTTGAGTTCAATCAGTAAAAACAAAGTGCACACACACATCTGTATATATATGTGGCTAGTGGCACCCATGCAGTTGGCACGTAAAAACACCAATTACATCCTCAGAGTGGTTGGTATTAGGAAGGGCATCCAGCTGTAGAAAACCACGCCAAATCAGACTGGTGTCTGGTGCAACCTTCCAGCTTACCAGCCATGGTCAAACCATCCAACCCATGCCAGTATGGACAATGAATGTTAAATGATGATGATGATGATGATGCTGATGATATATATATATATACACACACACATGTGCACATCCATCCATCTACCCATACATAGCTGTATCTATTTATATGTATATGTTGGGGGGACTGGAAAATAAAGGCTTTGGTGTAAAACATGAAGGTACAATAGAATGCTAAAAGGAGAAAGTAGAGTGTTAAGAAATATATATATATTAAACCTGATACTTTAATTTGCATGACTTTAACTTTCCCATTTCTGGTCTGCAGACGAAATTTGAGTGATGAAAGAGGAAACCAGTGAGAAGAAAGCTCAGATTATGAAAACAAAAACAAAAAAGAAAGCAAATGATTGGTTGCTTGTAGAAAGATAAATCAATATAGAACGATATGATTGGTTGCCAATAGAAAGATAAAATCAATGAACTAAAAAATGAAATTAATAAGAATATGATTCAATCCTATCAATTACAGGTATTTTAGGCCATTCATAAAGTGTCATTCACATTCAAATACTACAAAATAACAGAAAATAAATAAAAAAGAAGATATTGAGAGGAGGAAGTGAAAAAGTGACTGTCAGAAGAGGGAGTGAGAAGAAAATTATGTTAAATTTTAAAAAGCTGTCAGAAAACATTTTCCATTCATGTAACAGCCTGGAATGTAACAAAGAAAAAAAAAAATGGTGATGGTTGAAGAATAGACAAAGAATGCAAAAAAGCAAAAATGGAAATGGAAACAAAAAAATATGACAGTGCTAGAAACTTCATTGAAAATTTTCTATGGCAGATGCATTTTTTAATTGCTTTATTTAAAAAAAAAAATTACATAGTAAATATTTGGCTTTATACAGACAATCACAAAGAATTTAATTTCCTGAATTCCAACAGTTCTCAATCTGTGATAATATTAAAACCTTGTCAGTTAAACAAAGATGACACCTTGGTATACCTGTTGTGAGCATGTTTGTTAGCAGGTGTAACACCAAGACTAGTCCAAGTTATATTAAAGGTACGACCATAAGTTTCTTTAATCTCCAAATCTATCTTGAATGACCTGTTGAAAATTTTCTGTTTGGCTTGAGTAGGAAATGTCTGTGTGAGTATTATGTCATCATAAAATTTATTTCCTGTTGTTACTCTGCAGGATTTTGGTTGGGAGCATTATATAATTCTACCTTTTACTTCAAATAAAGAATATTTAAGACAATTTTCATTAAGGAGTCTCTTACAACAGTACATCTTATTAGAAGTACACTTGGTGAAGGTGTTACCATTGTCTGAAAGATCTTTTGCATTAATGGAGTTAGCAGAACTTGCTAAATTTTTGCAACTAGTGTAAGAAACTTGAATAATGTTTCCATTCAGGATTTCATTATACCTATGTTAGAGAATCCGTAATACATGCCTGCTTGCATACATACATGCCTGTCTGCCTGCCTGCCTACATACATACATACATAGATATATACATACATACATACAAAAGTTAGCTTTACTTTGCAGCTCATTAATAAATATAAGAAAGTGAGCTGGCAGAATTGTTAGCATGCTGGATGTAATGCTTAGCAGTATATCGCCCATCACTACATTCTGAGTTCAAGTTCTGCTGAGATTGACTTTGCTTTTCATCCTTTTGGGGTCAATAAAATAAGTACCAGTGAATCACTGGGGTTAAGGTGATTGACTTGTCCCCACCCAAATTTCAGGCCTTGTGCCTTTAGTAGAAAGGATTAATAAATATAATGAAAATCGTACGTGTTGTTGAGGTGTTTGTTCATTTATTTCATTTTTGACCCTTGTCCATCTACTAACAGTCTTGTCTTAAATTACTTTTATTCATTTTCATATGTCCACATCTGTATTGCTTGTTAATCCAGTTATTGTTTGTCTGTTCTCGTTCTGTTATGTTTTGGTTCCATTTCCCAGCAACTCTCATTGGTTGCCACCAAAAAAGGAAGTAATATTATCGTTAAAGGCATGAAAATGCATTTGACCCTCTGACCAATAACTGATGGGGAGTTAGGGGCCTTCTGTCTCTGATTTCCGCTCATCTCTGCATTTACTATGTTTTTCAACTTGCCATTCTGCGTCTGGTTTTTGTTTGTGCATTTACTAAACATTTTTTAAACTTTATACACACACACACACACACATATATACTCTGTGTGTGTGTGGATGTATACATCTGTGTGTCTGTGTCTGTATTTGTGTATACTGGTGTAAAATTTTGTGTCAAGTTGTATCTGTTTATAAAAAAAGGGCAACTGAAAAACTCAATAAACAGAATCTGGTTTTTATTCTGGTTCCAATCAATGAATTGGAACCAGAATAAAAAAGAAAAAGAAAATAAAGAATAACGTAACAGAATGTTGGTTTTTCAATAATTTTTAATCAAGCAGAATTCAATAAATGTAAAGATAATCCAGTAAGTACAATGATGTTCCATCAACAATATTACAGTAGAAACAGGTTTACACACATAAAATTCAACAATTCCTTGTTTGCACTGGTTTTTATGGAACCAACAACAATACAAATATTTCTACACAATGTTCTAACATGTAAAGAAGGAGGAGACAAATTGACTAATATTTTCAGTCTATATAATCCATAGTGAGTCACAGACATAAACCGAGGTGGCACATATATATATATATATATATATAAATATATATAATCTGGCATAAAGGTGAAATCTTGGGCTAGAAAGATCATGTGGTGAGAAAGCACCGCCTGACCCAAGATTTCAGGATCTTGTCTTTTGTAAGCATCTGAATCAGACGTTTGATTATGGAATCCTGCAGTCTAGAAGGGTCTGAGACCCATAGGCTCTGTCTTTCCATCTCACACTAATAAATAAATAAATATATTTATGTATATACAACAATCTAGAGTTCTGAAGCAACAAAAACCAGCCTCTCATATGTGGATGACCTCTTCAGCAGATTTATTATGCCTGTAGAGGTACAAAGTTTTTGCAAATATAAATGGGGCACATTCTATCATTTGTAACACATAATCCAGCCCGTACTAATATAGACAAACTAACTTGGGATGCTAACTGGAAGCAATCTAAAAACAAAACCATTGCAGTCTTGAAGAATTTATCAGTCTAACTTATATATGATCAAGCAGAGAAGGCTGGTGTAGATAGAAAGGCTGGGGTACATCACAAGATTAAGTTTTTGAATGTAGAAAAAGATGAAGAAGGCAAGAGAATATGACAAAGGTAAAGTACTTTATGAATTTGATGAGGAATATTTCCCTATTCAACCTTTGGTTCTTGCAAGTATGAGGTTGCCTTTCTTTACTTGATTTCTGGATACACAGAGTATGGACCAAATATGGCAGCAACGAAAGCTTTAAACTTGAGACAAATGTCTGTTTCATCTTAGACTTCAGTTAAAAAAAAACAAAAAACAATTACTAGTTATGTATACTGAGATCTTCAAATATATCTATTTAGCTTAAATAACTAAGAGAAAAACTTCATCAGATTTACTGAATGAGGCACAATAGTTTGTTCTCTTTTAATTTTAATGAAACATTGTTAGTTTCAGCAATAGAAACATAACTATATAGATAAATTATGGGGTACCCTGAAGATAAATTATGGGGTACTCTGATAACAGAGAGTGAGCTGGTTACTGCCCCAACTGTTGTTGGCTCCAGACAGATTATTTTGAAATTATCTCATTAGTTCATCTCAGAGGCCTTGAAAAATAGTTTTGTAAGATAAAACTCAATTCAACAAGAGACAGCAGCATGAATGTCTCATGTACTGGGTTTTTGTTGGATCTCCTTCACATAGTGACTTTATCTCAACTGGTCCCTATATATGACCCCAACATGGCATGCCTGTTACTGTTGTGAACTTCACCAAGATTAAAAGCAATTTAAGTTAAAATGGAAAAGAAAAGAAAAAGCTGAAGGCTCAGTTTAATTAAATAGTCCTGGTAATTAGAACTGTTTTGTCATATTCTAGTCAAGGATCTAAAATAGACAATGAAACCCAAACGAACAAGATGGAGTTATTACAAAGTGCTGCCATAGAGATTTTCTCAACCAACAGAAGTGTCATATCCATTCTGTACAGATTTGACATTTTGGGGTTGTGATGTAGCTTTTGAATCAAACTGACACAAACAACTAGTATAGATTTTGATTGTGACCATCTGTGACAATGGTTTTGCCACTGGCCTTTGGAAAGGGTCAGAACAATTGATTATATTTTACTGTAGAAGTTTGTAGCATTTCTAAGGCCTTGATATAGTTGACAATGTATATACACTACGTACATACATATATATATATATATAAACAAGTTGTACAATTTAAATTTTAAATGACACTATATAAATGTGTGTTTGTGTATATATATATATGTACACACACACACACACACATATATACACAGATACTGTATTATACATATATGTATGTATACATACATATATACACATATACATATATATACACATATACATACATATATACACATATACATACATATATACACATATACATATATATACACATATACATATATATATACACATACACATATATATGTGTATATATAAATGGTATTATTAAGCAAGGAATACTAAGAGACCAGGAGAAAATAACCTGAATTTGAGACAATATTATAGGATCAAAAAGAATTTTTATTTACAATGATTCTTTGTCGAAGGTTATGGCAACACTGTCCTCCTGCAGGGTAGGTAGGTAGGTTGGGGTCGGGGTGGGGGTATATGAGGCGAGAATAGTATAAAAGATAGGTGTATTTAATTAAAGCAATCATTTTATTAGTTGGCAACTGATAAGACTGCAACACTGAAAGACCAAAAGTTGATCAGATTGGTTGATGTCAGTGACATCGGGATTCAATCGGACAAAATCATTGATACAACATGGATTACATTGTTATTGGGAAGAACGAAAAGTATGAATACACAAGTGTTTATAGATTAAGCGGGTGTATACATATGGTTGTAGAGTGTTTATTTGAAGATATTTCAGTTGATAAGTACATGCATATACACGCATTAGATTGTATGTTGTATCTGTGTAGTTGTTGATGTGTGTATTTAAACATACTCAAGTTTATAAATGCACACATATACACATTCAAACACATAAATACATAGAACTCCATATACAGTTATTAAATACATACACATACATATATAAAGATAGATAGACAAAGACATACATGAGAAAACATATTTGCAAAAAAATATATATATACACTCACATTATATGTACATCTATAGAGACATGCAAAGACATGGTTACACAATAATAATGTATAAAACAACTATAAGCATATATATTATATATACACACAGAAATACAGTGTGTATGGTTAAATGTACCTAAGTGTTTACGTTCTGTATGTCAGCCTTGATGTTTGTCTGTGTCTGTACAATAATCAGAAGCTGTGGAACTGAACCAAAGAGAAGAAAAGCCAGAAGTGCAGAGAAGACAAAATAAAAGTTGTGCTCAATTTTTTGTTTGTTTTGCTTTTTACTTTTTGTTTAATCAAAGACACACATATAAAAACATACACACACACACACACACTACTTCTTCCTCTCTCACACACACACACATACATACTGCCATTCACTCTCTTTCTCACAGATGCACATACATACATATAAACTGAAAAAAAAAAAAAGTGATAATAATTAAAACGCTTGTCTTGATATCACAGTTGAAAGGGGTAGTGAAGAATTATGAACTAGTGTGGAATCCATGTTAGAAGCAAGCCAAGGATTGAGATTAGGGAAACCAACAGTGGAGCTTATTATAAGGGCAATGTTTCATCTTGGATATTTCAGAGATTGCATATAATAATAATAATGATAATAATGATAATAATAATAATAATAATAGTAATAATAATTAGCACATTAATTATTTATACTGCTGTACAAATGGCATTTAGTTACATGAATGACTTGAAAAGCGTGTAGCCTTTTTTGGTTCTTTTGTTCTTAGCGATATATTTTCTTTCAGGTGGAGTCTGTTTTGGAAGAAAAAAGCAAATGAACGACAGTTGATGGTTTATTGGTCGCAGTGTTACTTATTTCAGATTAAATATGGTGTGAATGTTGGGAGGAATCAGGGAAGCAATGGCAAAAATACTTCTTTGATATTAAAACTTTTTTTGCATGAAGACACCAAATGTAACCCGGGGTGTAGCTGTCCCAGGTGTCTATACAACATGGAAGAGGGACAGATGCATGTACCCACCACCCACTGGCACTTTGAAAAAAAAAAAAAAATTGAAAACAATGACCCACAACAAATAGTGAAAGATTAATAGTTTTGGGTGAGTGGTCCTGAAAGTATAAATCATTTGATAATTGGATAATTAAACCAAAATTAATAAAAGAAAATTCATAGTTACATCAACACATGATAATTTAAATAAAAGGATAAAAATATGTTGTTTTATTAATAATGTCAAATTTTGGTGATTTTTAAAGAAATTTAATATTTCTCTTATCTTTAGTGTTGCTGTGATCATTTATGTGGCTCAACAAGGAGTTTTGTATTTAGCACTTGGTAAGCTAAAGTTTAAGTGATTTAGAATGTTCTAGTTATATTATCAATATCGAACATTACAAAATATTCAGTTAGAGTCATGTGACATCAGTACATAGATTTCAATTCCCACAAATATGATTGATTGATTGAAAAAAAATTCAACAGTAAAAATAATGTAGTTAAAAAAAAAAAAAAAAAAAAAAAGGTTATATATGTGTGTGTGTTTGTGCGTGTGTGTATGTGTGTGTATCAGTGTCAAGAAGGGTTTGATTTCATAGAAAGCTGCTAAAATGAAGAGTGTCAAAGTGGAATTATGGCTAATATCAGACATTTTCCTCATAAAAAAGAGAGAAGGCTATTTACAAACAACCAAAATTGATGGAAGAATTCCACATGTAACACTGTTGTAACCTTCTTTCACACCAAACTAATTCAGGGCAACAGAAAATCGATAAATCTCTAGAATTATAGGCACAAGGCCTGAAATTTTGGGGGAGGGGACGACTTGATTATGTTGACACCAGTACTTGACTGGTATTCATTTTATTGATCTGAAAAGGTAAAAATCTCTAGAATAATAAATATATAATCTGAAAATTTTAAAGAGATTCATCAGGAGAGTAAATCAAAGGCATTCCAGTTATGACCACCACATCTTTTTAGGGATATGAACAGGACTACATTAGCCAATGCATCCTTAGCTTATTTAAGAAGACAATAGAGTGCGATTTGAGGGAAGTTTTTGGCAACAATTTCTAGCAGGCTGATGGTGTTTCATGTAGGTGTAATGTGGATTATCCAATGTTGTATTGAAGTTTTAGCAGCCAATACATAACTGTATGTGTATATATATATATATATATATATATATATATATATAGAGAGAGAGAGAGAGAGAGAGAGAGAGAGCTATGCATTGAATATATGTGTGTGAGATGCAAGAATTGTTTATGTTCATCCTAAATAAGGACAGGTTTGATTGGATAATTCCAGTGAGTGAAACAGATCATATGATTGTAAGATTCTGGCAAAATACTTAATATTGATATCAATAAGGGTTTGTTTTACCTTATCTGGTGTGGATTTTGTCCTTAATGTTAGTAGCTATTGTTTTTGTTGTAATTGGTTATCCCAGCCTGGCCCACTCCCCACTACTAACAGATATATGAACTAAAGTTATTATGAATACTGATATTGAGATGTGGTATGGATGGCGTTGGTGGGTATGAATGCTTTCTGTCTGTATGTGGTTGTACCAATGTTCAGCAAGTTTTCTTGGGGGACACTGTATGCCATACAATATGACATACATTGCCCCATGTTAGACTGGTTCCAGATATGCTTGTTGTTCTTGTTCTTGAAGATTCTGTGGTGCTGGAGAAACAGTTGTGGTGGAATTGATTTCTGGAAAATCAGAGAAGAAACATGGATCAAAGACAGATCAATAATTTTTTTATTGAATGTTATTTCATTTGATTGGATTATCTTTATCTTGTTTTTTTTTTTTAATTTGTTTCAGTCATCACACTATGACCATGCTAGAGCAGTGCTTTGAAGGGTTTAGTTGAAGAAATCAATCCCACTCTTTATTTATAAAATCTGGTACTTATTCTGTTGCTTTTTTTTTTTGCTGAATTGCTAAATCATAGGGATGTAAACAAACCAACACTGGTTGTCAAGCAGT
>NC_068994.1:3042382-3044005 GCF_001194135.2 Octopus bimaculoides | reverse complement strand
ATATATATATATATATATATATATATACATATATATACATATATATATATATATATATGATGATGATATATATGTGTGTGTGTCCAAAATCATGCAGTAGGAGGGAGTGAGAGAAAGTAATAGCATGTTCTGGTCAACTTTACCTTTCATCCTTTCGGGGACGATAAAATAAGCACCAGTTGAACACTGGGGATCGATGCAATCGACTTAGCTGATCCTCGAAACTGCTGGCCTTGAGTCAAGATGTGAAACCAATCTGATCTCTAGACCAAGAGATCTAACTCGACTATTATGGGCCGAAGTAAACCAAGGGAGATAACTCTGTGGTGACATACCATCCTTCTACAAACTGACTATAACACCCAAAACCCAAAGATGTTCTTTCCTTATCCAGATATAATCGAGTTCTTTGTGAGTGTGTGTGTGTTAATGATAGAGAGGGAGAGAAAGAGAGATTGAGAGAGAAGAAGAGAGAGAGAGAGTACATTAGTTATAAGTTAGATTTAGTTTTCAACAAGGTAGTCATAATTACCTGATGTTCCTTCAACTTCCTCATAATCTTTCAGATGTTCTTTGTTTTTAATAAGTTCCCTGTTACTCTTTGTGAATCCAGAATCATTCATGTAGCTGTTAACTTTAGCACAGTCACGGTTGATATGTTCATAGGAAGACCTCATCTTCTCTCCACCATATGTCTGTTAAATAACATCAACGTAAGTCTTCAACTCAAATAGCTGTAAACATTAGACTTTTGTTAGATGCAATTCACAAAATCCTAAGTTTGACATATAAAAAAGGTGTAAAACCCACAGCCATTCATATGAAAATTAAGTGCATTTGATGCAAAATACTATTATTTATATAACTTACAATTTACAGATGCATTTGATGCAACAAACATATTATATGTAATCCATGTTAGATTTGAACCATTGACTCCAGTCACCTAGACTTACAACCCATAGAAGGTATGACATAACCCCAACTAATATAAGATTTGATCCCTATTCCTGGCAGATTACAGGTCCTTCAACAGAATAAAAGAAGTGGCTAGTGTTATTCACAGGTTTATTTTGATGGTTGCTGACAGAGACCCTCTTCAACTTTCCTCAAATCCCTACAACACAACAATTAATCTGAGTCAAAGACTCAGCTGATTCAACTAATTTCATAAAAAATAATGTTCAATGTTTGGAGTTTGTCACTTCAAAAAGTATCTTAGACATGAATGGAATTATAAAAGATGATCAAATATGGAGATAAGAGTTTGAAACAAAGACTAATTTATCACTTACATGTGGAACTGGTGGAAGTCTCCGGGGTGTTGTTGAGAATTTCCACTCATTGGGTGTCTGTTCCATCTCTGGATAAAACTGACTTTTAGATTTTATTGTCTGAAGATTTCGGTTAAATATCTCTTCTGCATTTCTTGTTATTGCAACAGGATTGTTAGTCTGATACAGTAATTGTCTCATCTCAGTCTGAGAGAGAAAGTTGGGATTATCTGCTGTTGTAGGTGAGTCATTTGTGTGATTAATACATCTGAAAACACACAGTGTTATTGACACTACAATAGCCACAGATAGTATTACAGCTGCTGCTACAATGATAATTATCCAAGTC
>NC_068994.1:3032716-3041743 GCF_001194135.2 Octopus bimaculoides | reverse complement strand
TCTGGTTTTCATAGGTGAGGAATTGGAATGTCTCTTTGGTAAAATGTGGTTCTACATCATTGACATCAGTTACTTTGACAGAGAAATATTTTTTACTTTCTAGTTGAGGTGACCCCATGTCATGACACACAACAGATACTTTATAGTGGTCCCTTATTTCTCTGTCAAGGTGGCCCTTAACAATCATTTTATATTCTTTAGAATCTATTTTGGCAAGTTTAAACTTATCATGTTTTAAATCACAGATAACCTCACCATTAGGTCCACTGTCAGTGTCAGTGACCATAACATAAGCTATAAAACTATCTACTTCACTGTCTTCTGAAACTGCTGTGGAACTCTCTGTTAAAGGAGATACAAAATCTATATTTATCAATGGAGCAGAATTTTGAGTATTAATTACATTTACTTGTATCTTTGTTATGGAACTCAAAGATGGACTTCCCATATCTCTTGCTTCAACAAATAAATTATATATCTGTTTGTTATCATAACTAAATTTTTGCTTAAAGAAAATGTCTCCAGTGATTTTATTTAATGTGAAATGTTTCTTTGCTTCATTTGATGTTTGTTGATTAAATAAGAATGAAATCTTAGCATTTTGTCCTGAATCCATATCAGTTGCTGATAAAGTCAATATTGGAGATGATGTTTTATGTGAATTTGTCACAGAGACATTGTACATTTTCTGTGAAAATATTGGTCTATTATCATTAACATCTGTTAATTCTATAAGAATTTCCAAGATGTCATATTTTGGTGGGGAACCTCCATCTTTTGCTACTAACTCTAACATATGGCTAGCTTTTGTTTCTCGGTCCAACTTTTTTTCTAAAACTATTTCAGGTGTAAATATATTGCCATATAAGTTTGATGTTATCAATGAGAAAACACCATCAATATTCTTATTCAGCTGGTATCTAATATTTGAATTCTGAACACTAACATCTTTGTCGATAGAGTTTGGTAGGGATTTCTTAGTTCCAACTCCATCATTTTCATCAAATTCCAGATGGAACTGATTTTCTGGAAACTTGGGAGCATGGTCGTTTATGTCTACTATAATTATTTTAACTTTAAGAATTTTCATAAATGTCTTTCCTTTCCTCACTGCCACCTTAACAATTCTGGAACATTCCTTGTTGTATGTACACAGAGACTCAGCATCCAGTGTCTGAGTAGTGTATAGTTTTCCTGAGTTGGTGACATTAAATAAGTGAGAACCACTCTCGACTGTCCTTTGTAGTTGTGTAAATGTAATGAGAGTGTGTTGTTGATGTGTGAGAGGGTGTGATAAGTTGGAGTCAACAGCAATGTCTCCTATATAGGTGTGAGGACTGTCTTCTTCATTGACGTGGTATGTAATATCTATGGACAGTACAAGGGTGATCAGTAAATGTAGAAGACACACAAGTAAGGTAATGTATCCAGTCATCATCAGAAATTTTCACCATTGTCCAGATAAGAGGTTTCCTACAAATGGAAAATACATGTTGATCATAGAAACTTCTTTAATTACATGAAGGGCACCAAAAAGAAGACAATAATTTGCATTACAGTACACACACACACACACACTCATGTTAGCACCACATAAAAAGAATTTGCACTAGAACCACGAAAAAAGCACTTGTGCTGACACCACCATGTGAAAAGAACTCATGCCAGTGCCACATATGGAGCACCCAACACACTCTGTAAATAGTTGGCATTAGGAAGGACATCCAGCCATAGACACCATGCCAAAACAAACAATTGTGTCTGTCTGGCTAGTCAGCTCCTGTCATACCATCCAACTCATGCCAGCATGGAAGACAGACGTTAAACGATGATGATGACGATGACAACAACAGTGATACGTATGTGAGTGTGTGTGTGTATAAGGGTGAGATATAGATTATGTTTGCATGTTGGACCTGACAAACAACATATCATAGAACATAGAGTCAAGAGGAATGTGTCAATGTGTTGTAGGGTAGTACTTCAGCTACTGCCACATGGATAAGTGTGACATTGTGTAACATGGGGTAATGTGACATTGCATAACATGAAGTAATGTGACACTGTGTAACATGGTGCAGTGTGATATTGTTTAACATGAGGTGCTGGGACATTGTGTTGCATAGTGTATACTGCCATTGTAAAACTATAAAACAAGGTGTATACTGTCAATGTATAACAAGAGGTACACTAACAGTATGTACCAAGGTATATCTATCCTAACACTTAAGAAAAAAAAAGGAACACTCCATCGGTTACTATGATGAGGGTCCCAGCTGATATGATCAATGGAACAGCTTACTTGTGAAATTAAAATGCAAGTGGCTGAGCACTCCACAGACACGTGTACCCTTTACGTAGTTCTCGGGGAGATTCAGCATGACACAGAGTGTGACAAGGCTGGCCTCTTTGAATTACAGGTACTACTCATTTTTGCCAGCTGAGTGGACTGGAACTATGTGAAATAAAGTGTCTTGCTCAAGGACACAATACATTGCCAGGAATTGAACTCACGGTCTTATGATCATGAGCAGAGTGCCCCAACCACTAAGCTACGTGCCTTCTATCTTAACGCTATACAGCACTAAATAGTTGTAGAGAATTATACAAGGACCAGCCTAGTAATGTTGTAGAGCCTTAATTACAGAATGGCAAATACATCATCCCTGAGGAACGACATTGCTTTGGCTTTTAGACACAATACGGTTTGGAAATTCAATTTTCCTTACACAAACACACAACTTACCTCACATAAACAAACACATGAATTTACTTCACACACCATTTACCACTCTCATACCCATACACAGATTTACTTTTCTCTCTCTCTCTCTCTCACACACACACACATACACACAAATTTATCTCATGCAAATATGCACACACACACACACACATATGCGCACGCACACACACACAATTTACCTCACACACACATACACACATACAAACACACAATTCCTCTGACATACATTCTGACAAAAAAGTCTCTATGTAGTCATTGAATCTGCTAGAAATAGCAGCCAAAGGTTCTTCAACTTATGGCCTAGCACCTTAAAAAAAGAATACAATGGCTAAACCAGGCTGAGATAGAGTGTTTAAATAAACAAAGTGATGGCCATAGTTGGAATGTCTTTGATCATAGCACTGTCCAGTTGCAGCTGACCTGGAGTTATAAACAATATTTCTACAGATCAATCACTATTGATTAACAATTAAAGAATTTTTTTAAAAAAATAGCTATAAAGAAGACATTAATTAATGAGACATTATATATCCAATTAAATATCCAAAGTGTAATTAATGCAGGAGTGTTGTGTAATTGCTGTTATAGGAATATGATGTCTTCCTTTGAGATGTCATAATACAACAACAACAATTGCTACTGCTGTTGGTGTTTGGCCTCACTGAGCAAGTGCATCTAATTATAAGCACCTGTTAATTATGTGCATTATCCACTTAGGACTATATTATGCAACGTTTTCATCATTTTATCAAATGATAGGGTGTAAATTGATGGTGATTTGGTTGCCATTCCTAGCAAGTTGAACAACATCACAGAGGCTCCATCACTAATTCATTGTGGATGATGTCGTTAATAATGGAGGTGATGATTACATCTCTCGGTTATACACCATTCCAGTTCCCATATATATAACTATACAGAGAGAGAGAGAGAAATTGATACGCATACACTAATAGATGTCTTCTACGTTTTTCTACATGTATACCTTTATAACTCCTGTTGGTAATGAAAAATATATAATATGGAAAATAATGCCACAAAAATTTATCAGTTTTGTTGCAACAAATATACATATATATATACACTCATACACACACACACATGTACAGCACACAGGCACATATATATGACAGCTGATATATTTGTTATGTTGTTCTAAGGTTTAAAATATGGCCCACAGAGAAATCTAATGAGAAAAAATAAGAGAGAGAGAGACTGACCTTACAGCCTAATCCATTGTTGTTGTAGAGGCATGTATTCTATTGATGTAGTGGCGGTAGTAGTGGTGGTGCTCCTGAGTAATTGCTGCTGCTGTCGATGTAGCAATGGTGATGCTACTCCTGAGTTATTACTGCTGCTGCTGTTGATGTAGTAGCAGTAGTGGTGCTCCTTGTAATTGCTGCTGTAGTAGTGTTTCCGTGTAACAAATGCTGTAGTAACGCTTATTATTCTTGTAGCGGTGTGACAGTGTAAATGCTGCTGTTGTAGTAATGTGACAGTGTCTCTGTACTGACAGACAAGTGTTGTCAGTCAGTTAGCCAACCGGCCAGCCAGCCAGCCTGTCAGTCAGTCGGAACATCTGCTCCAAGTATTCATACATGTGGAGTGTTGTACAGTCTCATGAATGGCTGGTAAGGGACAAAGGTGGGGCGACCAGCGTGAACAATAACGTGTATATGTATGTGTTTATGTATATGTGTGTGTTTATGTGAATGAAAGAAGTGTTTTACTTCAACGATTGCTCTTTGTCTGTCTGTGTGTTTATGTATATATATATACGATTAGCAATTTTATGCTTTCTATTTTACTTTAGTTTTAACTGAACAGAAATTATATAATAAAAAAAAAAAGGTATGATATTTATATTATTAATGTAATTATCATTATTATAATTATGATTGTTATTATCATAAACAAAACACTATTTTTTTTTGTCATTATCAGAAAAGAAAATATTTTTTTTTCTTTTGTTGTTGTCATTGTCATTGATTTTGTTTGTCAAGGTAAGTTTAAAATAAAAAAAAAAACATTTAAACAATAATTTCCTTTCTTATATTGATTGTTTATTATTTTATTTGTTATTATTAATATTTTATTATTATTATTATTAACATCAATAATAACAACAAAAATAATTGTTATTGTAAATAATAATAATAATAATAATAATAATAATAATAATAATAATGATAATCACCATCTCCATTATTGTTTAAAATGGCTGACTGACAGGGATCCCAGCCCTTTATTTCTTCTGGGTTTAAATTTAGTTAAAACAAACTGACAATCATCCCAGCAGAGCCAATGCATTAAGTACCAGTTATATCCTGGCTTTATATATTTCACTGATTAGAGCCATTCGCAGTGGAAAAAAAAAACAAAAAAAAACTGAACTGCTGCCACTACTACTACTACTACTGCTGCTGCTGCTGCTGATGTTTCTATTGACATATTACAGTGCAGCAGCATCTTTGCCGAGATGTCAATACCTGATGTAGCAGCAGCAGCAGCAGTAGTAGTAGTGGTGGTGGTGGAGGTGTTTGCTGTTGTGGTGGTGGTGGTGGTGACAGTAGTATCAGTAATACTAGTGATGTGGCCATGTGTGTGTGTGTGTGTGTTCCATCTGTTAAAAAATTATATATACTGCGTGTTTGTGTATGTATGTATATACACATATATGTCTATATGCATATACATACATAAGTATGTATATATATATATATATATATATATATATATATATATATTTATATATACATGTATGTATATGTAGATATGTATATAAGCATGTATTTTGCAATGCATTGTGGAATGATACAAGCACAGAATACCTGAGCCTGGTCGGTGTCAGAGCTGTAGATAGCCATGTTTGTAGTGTTCCAGAAATGGCTAAGGCTAAATAGAAGTGGGATGATGTTGTAGTAAATCCAGAAACGGCAAAGGATGAGTTGTAGATGCCTGGGATAAAAGTTCCAAACAATATCAGATGATAGTGATGATGATGTTGTTGGTATTGTCATCATATTAGGTGTGGACTGGTCGGTGATCGAGTAGACTGTGTTTAACAGTATCAATAGAAGAGATAGTTGACAGCAATGGTAATTTCCAAATGAAATGTTTCACGTTATTATCATTATTTATGTTGTTCTTGTTGTAGTAGTACAACCATGTTGGAGCCAAGGTGGACTCATGCAGATATAGTTTACTTCTCTCAGTGTTAAGATGGTGCTTGACAATGTTGAAGCTGTTGTAATCCGTTAACATTTTCGACATGTTAATACCTTGCCATGTTGATTAACTGGACAAAGCCTTGATCTTTTAACTTCTACTGGCCATGGATGACCAGGACAGGGTCAATAGTAATCCACTGGGGTATGTTTGTTTCCTCCTGTGTGAATTCTCAGAGGCTGGAGGACACATGTGAATAGAAATGATCAAAAATGAGATTTAGAGCTAAAACAGGAGTGCAGTGAATATGTTGGCTGTAAGGAGGTCTGTTGTGGTCCTTTGTTTGAAATACACTTGGGTTGAAGTGGTTTAACTCTGCAATATAAATAAAAGACAGATAAATACGAGAAAAGAGACATAAAGGAATATATGCTTCTGTTATCTACACCCACAAACTTTTAGATTGTTTCTAAAGGTTTATTTGAAAGTCATTAGAAAATCATTTATTACTGGAGACCAAATATCCTGTTTAGTGCTGGTGCCACAATACAATGTGCCTCATACACAGTAAAATGGTTGGCAAACAAATAGAGACAGTGTAGAGTAGAGAAGATTGTTTAGTCTTTCTGGAGACAAGACAACTTCTTGAGTGCCAGTTCTATGATAAAATGCACACATTTTATTTTATAAAGTGGATTCCACTGTTCTATTCAGTATGTTAAAATGTAAAGATTGTTATTTCACAGATACAAAATAATATTCAGAACCTGCAGAAAGGAAGGTGTTTCAGTTGGTTTCTAAAATATCACAAAATATTTTCCAAAGAAAATATATTTTATCAATGTTTCATTGGAAGTTGTCAACAAATATAACTTTAATTTTACGAGTTCTGGGAAATGGTCTGGTGTTCACTTTCCAATCAGTGGAAGTTTCGCTTTAGCAATATATAAAGGACTAATAGTGCATTAGAGGGATGGCATCAACGGGGGAACTCTAGGCATAGGTGAAGATGCACTGGTTGGTCTGTTCAAGAGGACTTCTGGGCTGAGAACTACCATGGATGGCTTCTAAGAATCCTTAGCAGTGCTACTGAGGGACAAAACTTTACAGACATGGATGTGTTTGTCAGGTAGAACAGTTTGACATGTGCACAGAACAACAAAACAATATTGCATGCATTTGTGCAATGTCTGAGCCTTACTGATCAGCAGTTATTGCATGTAGGATAGATTTGACTAGCAGGCTCTCAAAAGGTCCCTGAATGAGGGTTGTTTAAGGATGAGGAACAAAACTCCCACATTTCCAAGGAAGAATTGTTCAAATCTCAAAGAATCCCTCTTAACACATGGCTATGATGCCTCACTGTTAATCCTGCTCATGATCAGAGATGCATATATAATGAATCACTAAAGGACATGCTCAATTAGTTAAGGTCAAGCAACTGACAAAAAAATCTGTGGCAATGAGCAGAATATTTGCTGTAGCCCATTTTTTTGACATCAAAACAATACATGTACATGTTATCACTTCCAAAACAGAAGCTATGAGAGCCACTGCCTGATATTGCATCAGGGCAATAGACAGATTAGTTCGAAAACTGAGTGAAAAACTTACCTTTATGTCCACTCTCATCATCCTGGGGAATTTAATACTCAAAGATGTGTCCAGTGGCATCTGCCTTGCATTTCCATTTAGTTCATAGTTCTGTATGAGATGGGACTGTTTTGTCTTGTGTGTTTGTTGATTAGTAAACTGTAAAATAACACAAAGAAGAAAACTGATTCTAAAGAGAATTTTTTTACTCATCTTATTTTGTTTCAGATATATTGTCTTTATATTTAGTAGCTTTTTCCACATAAATTTGAAGGAATTTTTACAAAATATTGTTTAATATTCTTAGAATTTAATCACATAATATACTACACAGAGTAGAAGTTAATTATAAATAGATGAGACAAAGAGGGAGACAGTGAGTGATTGAGAAAGAAACAGCATAAGAGAGTGTTTGAGAGAGAGAGAGAGAGAGAGAAAAAGAGAGGGTGGAACCAGGAAAAAGAAACATGTCAAACTAACAATCAAAGTTGTGATGTTCATATTCTACACAAGAGAAATACATCCAATATTAATTATTTGGTGATGCACGTTTAGTAAAAATGTTCAAAACTCATAATCTAACACACTGAGATTAAATAAAAGCACTTTGGCTTTGAGGGAAAATGATTGTTTTTCTTTTAAATAAGTAACTTAGAACATAATAAATTATGCCAGAGACACACAAAAAGCACTCAGTACACTCTCTAAAGAGACTGACATTAGGAAGAGCATCCAGGCCTTAAAATCCACAACAAAAAAATGACAGGAGCCTGGTGCAGCTTCCCTGCTCCTGTCAAACTGCTAAACCCATGCCAGTTTGGAAAACGAATGCTAAATAATGATTATGATGATATTCTCCACTCATTCACCATACAGCAGATCTGGTGAACAATTTCCTTAATATAATACAATGATTACAACAATTTTAAGCTTAGATTAAATCAGTTTGTAATTAACTTACTGGTGTTGGTGGTAGGATTTGGGGTGTTGAGAATTTCCATTCCTCTGTTGCTTGCTTCATTTCCATATAAAACTGGTTTTTAGATTTTAATCTCTGAAGATTTCGGTTAAATATCTCTTCTGCATTTCTGGTTATTGCAACAGGATCATTAGTCTGATACAGTAATTGTCTCATTAATTGTGTGTATGATGAACAAAGAAAAAAGCTATCAGCCTCACTTTCAATATTGAAAGAAATCTAGAAAATCTCTCTCATCCAATAGGAAATTACTGCAATGTTGTCTGTGTCACACAAACACATCAAATAAGGGAAGTCGTGTTACACTGAAGCAGGGGTATTATCATTAGTATAACTTTATTATATAATTAGTCTTAGTAAAAAGGAATTTCTATTAAGAAATTTATAATTATATTTCTGTGTTTCATCGAAAATAGAGAAAATAGAGAACGTTTTATCCTTATGAAATTAATATTGACGGAATAAATTAAATCCATTCTAGTATAGCTAGGGAGATGTGTCTAATAAGACTGAGATTAAAATAACTATTTTATAATAATGT
>NC_068994.1:3029681-3030336 GCF_001194135.2 Octopus bimaculoides | reverse complement strand
CAGCGTTCTTATCTAATATAAAATATTTCTGGATATTTCGAGATGTTTTATGGTTGAAATGAAAAGAAATCTTTCCATTGTTGCCAGAATCTTGATCTGTGGCCTTTAAAGTAAGAATTGGTAAATGTCTTTGATGTGAATTGATTATAGAAATGTTGTAGAGTTTCTGTGAAAATACAGGTGTGTTATCATTGACATCTGTCACAGATATGTGTACCTTGAGTGTAGCTGTTTTTGGAGGGTTCCCTCCATCTTTAGCTTCTATAGTGAACATATATGAGTCTTTGAGTTCTCTGTCTAATTTATCTTCTAGAACCAGTCCTGGAATATAGACACCGTCATGTCGCTTTGTGACTGAGAGAGAAAATGGTTCTCTTTTACTTTTCTTAATCATATATGTAATTTGAGAATTTTTGATTGAAATATCTTCATCAATAGCATTTGGAATTGTTTTTGTTAGACCTTTTGCTTCAGTTTCACCAAATTCTATGTCAACTTTCTGATATGGAAATTCTGGAGAATGGTCATTGATGTCATCTATTAATATTTTAATCCTTAGAATTTTCATAAATGTTTCTTCTTTCCTCACTGCTACTTTAACTATTCTGGAACATTCCTTGTTGTATGTACACAGAGACTCAGCATCTAGTGTTTG
>NC_068994.1:3027168-3029671 GCF_001194135.2 Octopus bimaculoides | reverse complement strand
TAGTGTATAGTTTTCCTGAGTTGGTGACATTGAATAAGTGAGAACCACTCTCGACTGTCCTTTGTAGTTGTGTAAATGTAATGAGAGTGTGTTGTTGATGTGTGAGAGGGTGTGATAAGTTGGAGTCAACAGCAATGTCTCCTATATAGGTGTGAGGACTGTCTTCTTCCTTGACATGGTATGTAATATCTATGGACAGTACAAGGGTGATCAGTAAATGTAGAAGACACAGTAGACCAATATATGGTGTCATGTCTGGAATTCTTCATCACACTTTAGCAGGAGAACTTGCTACAAAAGACAAGAAAGATATTTAAAGCTTATGTAGAATTCAACCAAAATAAGACATAAGTATAATGATTTGTGTAAATGTTATTTCTATCTCCAAATATATACATTTAGATTTATCAGAATTCTTTAAAATATCTCAACTTTTCTGTTCTGATGATGTCTTGAATGTGATGTGGTGGCTGAATGGCTGGTATGAAACAAAAACCATGGAACAGTGCAGACCAAAATACCTGGATATTCCAGAGTAGTCTCAATACTGTACTGCTAGAAGTTCAATGTTGAATAAAATTTATATTGATAAGCTCAGCCTAGTATTTTCCTACTGAAGTTAATAAAACCACTTGGAGTGACCGCCTTCCTACATACAGTTAGGGGACCATACTTCACTTGCCATGGTTTCTACATTCTTAACACATTATGGATTTCAAATTACAGAGAGTACAGGGTAAATTTTATCTTGGCACAAACATTAGAGAGGCTGGCATATTCTTGGTAAGACAATCTATGTTTATACATTTATAATGGAAATAAATATCTTGCAAATAGAATGAAGATACACTTTTTGCATAATGTGTTTGAACAGAGATCTCAATAAATTACAAACAAATTCAGACAATATACTGAAATATAAGTTTGAATACAGATTCAAAAATATATATTGTCTATCCAAATGGAAATGAATACATATATACACATCATCATACATTTTACTCTGGACATGAATTAGCGTTTTTAATAGCCTGACATTTTAGGGAAACAGAAAAACCAGTGAATGTTTCAAGAAGCTGAGTAGACCATCACAGATACAAATAGATTGAAAAGTTTGGTGAGTTTAGGAGCTAACTCAGGAGTTTACAAATGGAAGGAGATGGAAGAAACACAATTAGGGTCCAGTCATATGGGCTGAAGTGGTCCACAATGGTTAATATTTACCCTTGACTCTGGCTGGTGCTGAATGACTGCATGGATCAGGTGGTAAGGTACCAGACAACCAGCAGAGTGATCAGTGGTTCATATCCATTAGAGAAATTGGATATAAATTACATCTATGTAATTTAGAGAAGGTTTACCTAAGTGACTGCTAACTATTTCATATGAAAAAGAAACTAAATAAATTTGAGGTTCAGACTGAAGCTAGTAACAATATAAGAATGTCTGATATTGTCTGGTAGGATGTCATTTAGGATTAAGAATTAGAGAATGAAAACAGTTCTATGAGATTAAAGTAGAGATTAATGAAAAATAAATTATAATGAAATTATTATGTAGTATTGAGTGGGGAAAATCTAATTAGGGGAGTTTAAGTTTAGAAAGCTTAACATTTAGGAAATGTTGATTGGATAGAGGATATTTTGGAAATTTAACCATGAAATACTGAATTATATTGACAATAATTATTACAAGGCCTGAAATTTGAGGGGATGGGACTGGTCGATTGCATTGAACCCCAGTGTTTCACTGGTACTTAATTTATTGATCCTGAAAAGATGAAAGGCAAATCAACCACAGTGGAATTTGAACTCAGAATGTAATGACGGATGAAATGCCACGAAATATTTTGCCTGGCGTGCTAACAATTCTGCCAGCTCAGCACCTTAATAATAATAATAATAATAATAATAATAATAATAATAATAATAATAATAATAATAATAATAGTAATAAAAATAATAATAATAAGCATTGTCAGTTTATTATATACAAAGAAATATTTAGTGGATATTTTACAGGTTCTATATATATATATTTATATAACTACAGATGTATATACTTATACAGAAATATTAGTGATCTGTTAGTTGATGAAAAGCTAGAGAAATATAAGGATTTAATAAGTGAATTATTACGACAAAACTGAAAAACTATATTGACGTACATTATTAACACCCAGTCATATTGGCTATCAATTAACATTTTCTGACAGTGAAATAAATATATATACATCTAGTTTGGACTATTTTACAATTAAATTATATATAAAATATATCATAACAACGTATATAGTTTAATATCTCTTGTTGTCTTGTGTGATTCTGAGATTAAAAGACATAATCCAGATTGAAGTAATTGTATTACAATGGCTACTGCAGTTCTTGTTGTTAATGGTGGAAGTGATGACTAGATCTCTCTATCCTCCACTGTCCCAGTCCCTGTGTATATATATATATATATATATACAACATGGCAGACACTTTAGATATTATCCTTACCC
>NC_068994.1:3023680-3027068 GCF_001194135.2 Octopus bimaculoides | reverse complement strand
GTTCCCTTTCCAGCTGAAGGTGTTTTTGTCCTGCATGTTCCTCAGTGACCCTGTTGGTTCTAATGCCAGTCATGCAAAATAATATTATACAGCTGGATCACTCCCTCATGGAATTGCAGGAGAGCATTCAGCCAGTAATTATGGATTCTCATTTGGTGATTTCCACTTGCTAGGTTTTCTCAGTACAATCCTGAGATCTTCAATAGAAACCCCTTCACATATCCATTCTTTATTATGCTCAGTATATCTGACTTGCTAGTGAATCCATGTTCTTCCCAGATTAATTTCTAAAACTTTTGTATTTCCTCCTCAATGGATGTGGTTTTAATAGTTGTATTAACTTTTGCAATTTTCTTTGACAGTTTATAGAATTGCTTTGTAACAAACTGTTATCCTTGAAGACAGTTGACCATTTCTCAAGCCTCTTTTATACATCCTGCTTTGGTCTGAATCATTTGCTTGATTTTGTTCCCAAATTACTTCATCAATTTCATTTGTCCTTCTTATGCCATATTTTCTTTCCAGTTTCTTAGCTTTTGGTACCTTAACATTTTTTTGCTCTTTATATTGTTGAGCATTCCAATATCGGATCTGAGTACAGTAATTTTATTTCTAATTCTCTCTTGCCATGCTGGTTTCCTGTTTGTCTGTTCAGTCTTTCTCTTTATTTGAATCCCACAAACTTCAGTGATTATTGAAGTTGCAGCATTGAGTAGATTATTCAGTGAGATGGATTTTATGCCTGCATATTCCTTACCTATGATTCTACTATATTTTGTTGCAAGTCTTGTGGAGACCATTGTGATCTCACATTTCAGTGTTTCACATTCATCCACTCTGTTAGAACTTTTGTCCTGAGATTAGCAAATTCAGTCTCTTACCACTCCCAGTGTAATCAATCTCATTTACATCAAACCCCAGTAGCTAATTCTTGAGATACCTCTTTTGGGGTGTTTTGCACTATAATTTGTTTTCTCATTTGTATGGCCTTAGGCCTCAATATCTATATGAATTTGTTTGATATCTATGTCAATCAACAGCTTATTCTTTATGATGTTCCTGCAAACATTAGCTGATTTACTGCTATCTATATTTTGTCTGTTGGTATGGTTTTTTTCTCTCTTCAGTCTAACTTTGTTTGCTTTGTATTCAATCTACCCAATGGAACGTACATTGCAGTATAATAGGCTTCTAGAATGTTCTGGTTTTCTTCCCTTGTGCATTTAGTTTTATCACATGTTGATGGTATGCATGAAGGGCCATTGTCTTAAAGTATCTCTCAAAAGTAGCTATCATGTTGTGTGTTTTGGAAAGGAATCAAACCATTAGCAATCTTGTCCCCTTTAGATTGTTCTTTTTTACTAAGACAAGACCAATACAGAATGTGTTATTTTTTGTAGACCTTTTCTTTGTACTTCAATAGTCATCATCATCATCAACAACAACATTATTGCTATTATGAACATGGAAAGCTGACAGAATCATTAGCACTCTGAGCATACTACATGGCATTTTTTCCTGCTTTAAGTTCAGGGTTCAAATACCACCAAGGTCGACATTGTCTTCTCTCCTTTTGGGGAAAATAAGTACCAGCTGAACATTGGGGCCCACGCAATCAGCGTACACCTCGCTGAAATTCCTGGCCTCATACCAAAAATTAAAACCATTATTATAATTATTATCATCATTATCATTATTATTATTGCACAGGGCTTTACCATAGGATTTCCGTTATCAGTCACAGTGTTGCAACAAGCAATTTCAATATAATTCAAGATATTTAGTGTCTTGTCTTAGTATATCAGTAAATATTAATTTTTAACAAAGCCATTAATCCATTCAGAAATAATCAACATTGTGATTACAACATGATAGTTTTTAAAAATTACACTAGCAACAGAGTCTATATAAATAATTGTGAAGAATTTTTTACCGAAAAAATGCATGTAAATCGTTATTCTGATATATTTCACAAAACAATTCTAAAGAAAAAATTGGGGGATGTGTATGACTGAGGACAGCTGCATAAAGAAATGCCAACTGCTGAATGTGGATGGTACCCGTGAATGGAGGAGACCCAGGAAGACATGGGATGGAATGGTAAGAACTGATCTCAGGATGTTGGGCCTCACAGAGTTAATGACAGTGGACTGGAGATATCTGGCGATATGAGGTTCAAGAGAAGACCTGTCCCCATCAGCAAAACTGAGCTCTAGAAGCGCTGTGTGTTCCACCCACACGTAACAAGAAAACTTTTCACATGCCCTAACCCAGCAAACCAAACTACATCTCTACATCTTTTCTCTTCCTCACATTTCTTCCATCATGCACTATGCTTACCTATCACTCCCCAATCCTAACTTCACAGCCCTCTTTCTCTGTATCATTGCTGTCCGGTAGCCCCCAGGTTTTTACCACTCACTGGATTCCCCTTCCCTACTCTCTGCTCAGGCTTCTTTGGTAATATCCTGCCACTTATATTATGACCTTTGAACCTCAAGGGTATACCCTGGTACTTGCCACCATCTATATCTCTCTTCTTTTACTCAACCATTCCATTTATATCATGATCCCTGTCCCTTGTGAGTATATCTGGCACTTTGGTGCCACCATCTCTATCCTGCTGCCTCACACTCTCTCTCTCCTTCTCCTGCTCTTCCCTCAGATTATGTAACTATGTATTTCCTTTACAGCAGCACACCTGTTTCTGTCATTTCTGATTTCTTGCCCCCACCCCTGGCCATGTAACCTTGTACTACCTCCACAGCAAGACACCTATTTCTGTCTCTCCGTAAAGTGGTTGGTATTTGGAAGAGCATCCAGCTGTAAAGACCTTGTGCAAACTGACCTTGCCTGTGCTTGTGCCACGTAAACACCACTCTGCTGGGTGGGGTGTTAGGAAGGGCATCCAGCTGTAACAACTCTGCTTAAACAAACACAGATGTCAGATCCTGTCTAACCATTCCATCCACGCCAGCCTGGAATGCAGACATTAAATGGTGCTGATATAGGGATTATTCACTTAGCCTTTTCCAATGGGGTAAGTCTTGCTAAATATTGAGGATTAACATTTTAAAGGAATGTATTCAGATTTCATTAATTATACTTACATAATGACTATTCTAATTATAGTTTATTTTATTGAATTTTATTTAGTCTTTAAATATCTTTGCTGTCTTTTGTAGCAATTTTTCCTGCTAAAGTGTGATGAAGAAATCCAGACATGACAGCATATATTGGTCTACTGTGTCTTCTATATTTACTGATCACCCTTGTACTGTCCATAGATATTACATACCATGTCAATGAAGAAGACAGTCCTCGCACCTATATAGGAGACATTGCTGTTGACTCCAACTTATCACACCCTCTCACACATCAGCAACAC
>NC_068994.1:3020223-3021662 GCF_001194135.2 Octopus bimaculoides | reverse complement strand
GTGTTTTCAGATGTATTAATCACACAAATGACTCACCTACAACAGCAGATAATCCCAACTTTCTCTCTCAGACTGAGATGAGACAATTACTGTATCAGACTAACAATCCTGTTGCAATAACGAGAAATGCAGAAGAGATATTTAACCGAAATCTTCAGACAATAAAATCTAAAAGTCAGTTTTTCCTGGAGATGGAACAGACACCAGATGAGTGGAAATTCTCAACAACACAAAGGAGACTTCCACCTGTGCCTCAGGTAAATATTACTTTACATCTCTGATAACCTTCTGATTTTGAATACAAAAGTATTTAATCAATTATTGATGTGCATTCAAATATTTCTTTCAAATATCTTCGGATTCTCATGTGTATGAAATTTTTGTTCCTTTAGTTAAAATTTATGGTTTGTCTGTGACATTCTCAATCAATTGTTCTTTATTGTCTTAGTGACAGCAGAACAGTCACAATGGCCATTATATAAATGTGCCTGTATGACAGAGTGTAAGTGTCTTGATAGAAAAGTTGGGCATTAGAGATATCAGGTCTGGTGTACAAGAGAGCTGACTGCATGTGATGCATATGCACGAGGACAGCTGTGTAAGATGTACCAATCACTAACTGTGGAGGAACCTATGGTAGAGGTAGACCCAGGAAGACATGAGACAAGGTCAGGAAGCATGATCTTGAAACGTTGGTCCTCACTGAGGCAAATACCAGTAACCAAGACCTTTGGCAGTATGCCATGCTTCAGAAGACCCGTCAAGCCAACTGAAATCATAGTCATGGCCAATCCTGACATCCACATAACTGGCGCCCATGCTGGTGGCAAGTAAAAAGCACCGTTTGAGTGTTTGGCCTCATGGAGACAATGTGGCCAATGCCTGTGTCACATGAAAGCATGGCGTGGTTGGTGTTAGGAAGGGCACCCAGCAATAGAAACCATGCCAAATCACACTGGAGTTGGTGCAGCCCCTCAGCTCACCAGCCCTAGTCAAACTATCCAACACATCCCGCCTTGGACAATAGATGATGATGGTGACTCTTTATATAATGACTGTCTTATTAGGAGTGATCTATCTTTCTGTTGATTCAAAATTCCTTTTTCTATAATCCACAGAGATGTGATTCAATCCATAGTCAAGAACGTCGCACCAGTTCCATCATGTCTAACTACAACAGTGACTCCTTAACATCCCAAAAGGACAGAGAAGCTAGCAAGAGTAATGGCAAGACTAAACCATATGATGAGACACCTGCAGAACTAGGTAACTTTTATTGAAACATAACATATAAATGTAATTACCTTTATTACTGTAGGACAATATATAATGTTATGCTTAGTGTAATATAAGATCAATGTTTCTATCTTTATATCTTGGAGTTGTTATATTGAAATGTAATTTGTGTTTGTATATTTGATATTTTGCAGAATATACCA
>NC_068994.1:3018515-3019146 GCF_001194135.2 Octopus bimaculoides | reverse complement strand
CATCATACACACAATTGTGTGTGTGTGTGTGGAGGACATAGAGTTGTAACTAGCACACACCAGCATCTGGCTAACATCTCACCTCCCACTACATACAGCAACTGTCACACTATTATATCAGCAGTTACACAGGAACACTACCACCACCACTACAACAGCAGCAGCAGCAGTAACACAGGGACACTACTACAACAGCAGCAGTACCACTATAATACCACTACAGCAGCAGCAGCAGTTAGAGTGGAACACTACAGCAGGATACACATCATCCATCACACACAACTACAGTGAAGGATTAAACAATGCAGGTCAGTCTCTCTTTCTCTCGTTATTATATTTTCATATTTATTATAACATTTGTTTAATATGTGTTTCTAATGAAAGACAGGGTTAGGATAATATCTAAAATGTCTGTCATGTTGTATATATATTCGGGGACTGGGACAGTGGAGGATAGAGAGATCTAGCCATCATTTCCACCATTAATAGCAACAAAAACTGCAGTAGTCATTGTTAAATAATTACTTCTTGATGGACTAATTATTTTTATGTCAAAATCACACATTTTACAAGAGATATTAAACTATATGTTTTGTTATTATATATTATGTATGCAACATAAGTGTAATAT
>NC_068994.1:3016169-3018302 GCF_001194135.2 Octopus bimaculoides | reverse complement strand
TATCAGATCATTAATATCCCTATGTCTATATACCTTATTAAGTATCCATTGTATATATCTTTGTGTATAATAAACTAAGTATATTTCATCATCATCATCATTATTATTATTAAGTTGCTGATAAATTAAATTTAGTGTAGTTTTGTTATTTAAGATATTTAGTGTGAGATATAAACTGATGATATTGTTATGTGTTGTTAAAATATATTAACTCTGCCAACGAGAGATGAATGTTGTAGATTTGTTGAGAATTGATCAGAAATACTATCATCTTTCTACAAACTAACACGCTTCACATTATTGTAGTTGTTATTTTGTTAAGAAAAAACAACATAACAAATATATTATATGTAACAATATGACATAAAACCTAAGTATTGTATATAAATAGTGATTAAATAATTTTTATTACATTTCACTGGATAAATTGATCTAAATATCTCGTAGATATTTTTTTTAATTCATAACCTTCACTGAAATATTTTATAATCCCTATCTTTTTATCATTAAAATATTTTGTGAACTAATAGAATTTTATAAACTATTTTGTTGGTGTTATGCCTCTCTGTCCAGTTTCAATGAAATGTTTTTCAATAAATTATTTGAATTCAGGTTTAATGTAAAGTATTTCTTGAAAATATTGGATTAATAATGCTACAAAATATTCTGTGTCAAATTCTCAACACCTTTTGATCCACCTATTTACTCTGCAAATGATAATGTTTCCATTTTCCCTCCAGAATTTGTAGATGCCAGATGCTATCCCTCCTCACCCACACCTAAATATTTGTAGTTTTCTTTAGGATCTTATTCTTTGATTATGGTACACTTGTCTAGCTAAAAGTTGTGTTTTCAAGAGCTTTTCTTTAATGCATATGGCTTTAGCACATTTCTCAAGGTGAAACTCCATTTTAATATTGTCACTAATTTAACAATAAAAGTCATTCCAGTTATTAATCAGATTTTGTGAAAAACTCAAGATCATCCATGTAAAGTGGGCTATTGATTGATCTGTCATATATTCAGTACCCATGTCTTGTGTCATTCAACAACTTATTTAGGAGAAGGAGAGCCATGCTTCAGAGAAGTGATGTTAGAGAATCACTTTATATCAATGTCACCATCTTTCACAGAACTTGTCTCCAAATTCGGTATTTGATTTGTCTTCTAGAACTTCATATTATTTGATAGAAAATCAGCAATAAATGAAGAGATTATATAAATTTCCAAGCATTTCTTATGGGGAAGGCTACTAAATGCTTTTTTATAATCAATCCATGCAATGAAAAGATGTTTGTGTTATTTGTAGCATTCCTTCAGAATTATTTTATTGATTAAACGCTGGTCTTTACACCCAAACAAGCCTTCCTTTACTTGATGTTCTGGAAATAGCAGCTGAATTTTCTTCACATTACATTCTACTGTTTTAAAAGGGATCATTAGATAAAGTAAATGCAAGCTGTTTGAAGAAATCTGGAGTGATCATGGCTGGAATGTCTTCGTTCATATGTCTGCTGGACCAAGGTTGCCTTGAGGCTGAGTATATTTCAGTGTCACCTTAACAATCACAAGTGTTTTGTTGAACAATTATCGACATCAGCCAGGCACATAAACTAGGATGAAACATTGGGTTGACTCTGTGACACACGATAGTCTTTATATTTGAATACTCAAGTCGAAAGTGTTGGTTTATTCCAGGGAGGCAACTCCAGCTACAAACTGTAATGTAGATTGTTAGATCAGAAAAGGTGATTTCTCATTGCTCAGTTGAGCCTAATGCTAATAGATTGTATTTAGAGATATAAGTAACTTTTACACAATGGTTTGTTCATTAACATTAGTTTTTCCATATTAACAGGCACTGGATGGAAACATATTTAAGTCATGATTGTACATTTGGGTAGTCTTCCTGTTGCCAACCCTTCACTGTTTTTCAGTGAAGGGGCTATTTTATTCTTCAAGGCTTTGAAAATGGAACACACCCTATCCTAATAATCACGTGAAGATGTAAAACATCACATTCAGGCATATTTCTGTGTATGTATGTAGATAGATAGATAGATTATATAGATAGACCAGCAGGCATGCAAGACTCGGAAAGTTTCAGTCTATGAAATTCACTAAAGGTATTAA
>NC_068994.1:3015397-3016069 GCF_001194135.2 Octopus bimaculoides | reverse complement strand
GAGTCACTGTTGTAGTTAGACATGATGGAACTGGTGCGACGTTCTTGACTGTGGATCGAATCACATCTCTGTTGATTATAGAAAAAGGAATCCTGTATTTCTATAAAGACTGTTGTAACTGCTTTGCTATCACTAAGACAATAAAGAACAATTAATTCAGAATGTCACAGACAAACCATAAATTTTAACTAAAGGAACAAAAAATTTCATACACATGAGAATCTGAAGTAGATAATTTGAAAGAAATATTTGAATGCACATCAATAATTGATTAAATACTTTTGTATTCAAAATCAGAAGGATATCAGAGTTGTAAAGTAATATTTACCTGAGGCACAGGTGGGAGTCTTCTTTGAGTTGTTGAGAATTTCCACTCATCTGGTGTCTGTTCCATCTCCAGAAAAAACTGACTTTTAGATTTTATTGTCTGAAGATTTCGGTTAAATATCTCTTCTGCATTTCTCGTTATTGCAACAGGATTGTTAGTCTGATACAGTAATTGTCTCATCTCAGTCTGAGAGAGAAAGTTTGGATTATCTGCTGTTGTAGGTGACTCATTTGTGTGATTAATACATCTGAAAACACACAGTGTTATGGACACTACAATAGCCACAGATAGTATTACAGCTGCTGCTACAATGATAATTATCCAAGTCATATTCAAGTTGTTAC
>NC_068994.1:3013481-3014151 GCF_001194135.2 Octopus bimaculoides | reverse complement strand
CTGAAAATTATCATGTAAAAATAAATCTCCAGTTTTCTTATCTAATACAAAATATTTCTGGATATTTTGAGATGTTTTATGGTTGAAATGAAAAGAAATCTTTCCATTGTCTCCAGAATCTTGATCTGTGGCTTTTAAAGTAAGAATTGGTAAATGTCTTTGATGTGAATTATTTATAGAGATGTTGTAGAGTCTCTGTGAAAATACAGGTATGTTATCATTGACATCTGTTACAGATATGTGTACCTTGAGTGTAGCTGTTTTGGGAGGGTTCCCTCCATCTTTAGCTTGAACTGCCAAAATATATGAGTCTTGTAGTTCTCTGTCTAATGTTTCTTCTAGTATGAGTTCAGGTATGAAAATACCATCCTGTTTTGTGACAGAGAGAGAAAATGGTTCACTCTTTCTTATTTCAATTATATATGTAAGTTGAGAATTTTTTATTGAAATATCTTTATCTATTGCATTTAGAAGGGATATTCTAGTTCCTTTACTGTCTGTCTCAGAAAATTTAATTTTAACTTCATTCTGTGGAAATTCTGGTGAATGGTCATTGATGTCATATATTAATATTTTTATTTTCAGGATTTTCATAAACGTTTGTCCCTTTCTCACAGCTACTTTAACTATTCTGTAACATTCCTTGTTGTATGTACACAGAGACTCAGCA
>NC_068994.1:3007891-3013471 GCF_001194135.2 Octopus bimaculoides | reverse complement strand
GTTGTACGTACACAGAGACTCAGCATCCAGTGTTTGAGTTGTGTATAGTTTTCCTGAGTTGGTGACATTAAATAAGTGAGAACCACTCTCGACTGTCCTTTGTAGTTGTGTAAATGTAATGAGAGTGTGTTGTTGATGTGTGAGAGGGTGTGATAAGTTAGAGTCAACAGCAATGTCTCCTATATAGGTGTGAGGACTGTCTTCTTCCTTGACATGGTATGTAATATCTATGGACAGTACAAGGGTGATCAGTAAATGTAGAAGACACAGTAGACCAATATATGCTGTCATGTCTGGAATTCTTCATCACACTTTAGCAGGAGAAATTTCTACAAAACACCAGAAACACATTTAAAGTTTATGTATAATTTAACAAACTTAATTCTATTTATAATAATCAGCGTGAAACTTCTATTTCTATCTCTAAACGTGTTCCATTAGTTGCAAATGTGCAGTCTTCTGAGATCTGACAATCTTTAAGACAATATATAACGAGAGTTATCTCCCTCGAATAAATCTTCCATCTTTATCAGAAATATGAAACGTCTTGTTTAAGTTATTTTTCAATGTGCTTTTCCGTGAAAATTCAGTCTATTTTCAGAGTTAGCAATTAAACATTTCAGGTTTAATGTCGATAAATTCTGAACAGATTCATGTATTTCTTAAAAAAATATATGTATCCTGAAATAACGGTTCCAAATTTTGGCACAAGGCCAGCAACATCCTGGGTGGGGTTAAGTTTATTACATTGGCCCCAGTCTTCAACTAGTGCTTATTTTACTGAAAGGATGAACGGCAGAGCTGACTTTGGCAGTATTTGAACACAGAATGTAATGACAGATGAAAAGCAGCTAAGTATTTTGTCCAGGTTGCCAACGAATCTGCTAGCTTGCCACCATCATGCATACTGATGTATTAAAAACTAATATAGAAAAGATGAATACCAAAGTGAGATACTAAATATCTTGGAATTAAACTCAAATCGCTTGGTATTGTTTCTATGGCTGGATACCCTTCTTGTTGCCAAACACTATACAGTGAGTACTGGTTGCCTTTCATGTTGCACCAGCTCCAGCTACGTCACCAAGTATCTTATGAGACAAGACAACACACACACACCACATCGACATGTAACTCCAACTCAATGTGTTGAGTGCTCTTTTCTTTCATTTGTTCTCTCTCGTGTATTTCTGTGTATGCATATATATTCTTTCATTTGTTTCAGTCATTTGACTCTGGCCATGCTAGAGCACTGCCTTTAGTGGAACAAACCAACCCCAGAACTGATTCTTTGTAAGTCTAGTACTAATTCTATCATTCTCTTTTGCTGAACTGTCAAGTTACTGGGATGTAACCAGTGAGATCATTTCAAGAAATCCGGAAATCATCTCTCAATGTTCATTTACATGCTCAAGGGAAGGAATGCATAATATTTGCATTAAGGGACAACTGTTTCCATGTTTCAGTCTCTTAGACATCATCAGCATAGCGTAGTCTAAAAGAGCATTCACATTATTTGACAAAGACATTGCATATAGAGGAAATGACTTATGAATAACTTTTCACCATTATTGTTTTCATAATTAAAAAAAAACAAGGAGATCAGGGAAAGAATTCCAATGTGACAATGGCATCAAAGAGCAATAAATAAAGGTTTGATGTAATGAATGTTTTATACAAAATGGTTCTAAATAAATTGAAAATTGAAGTGGAGAAAGAAACCCTGGTGACAATACATGCTACTCTTAAAATACTGTGAGAGCAAAGGAATAGGTCTGTCAGCTGAAGCTAAAACAGAATCAATCACATAAGAGAGTGTTGGCACCATGAAACTCCTCTTCTCAGGACTATAATATTTGCTTCAGTTCAATGTGCCATTCTCTTTCCAGCATGTGAAAGGAAAGTAAACAAAATATCACAGACTGCTTTACAAGTTCTTGATTAATAAAGGATAATTGGCATTAAATTAACTCATAAAGTCAAGAACAATCTCTACAGCAGAGTGAAATGAGGGGGAAAACAACCATGAAAACTTTGATAACCAGATGTAAAATTTATCAATGAGAATTACAAAACGTCTCTTATCATTAATGAAGGAGGCCAGAAAATCTCAGTGAATTATCAACCAATTTAACAAAAACTATATATTTTTTAATTGTTATATGTATACAAATATACATTTTTCAACAAATATAACATGACAAACTCTGATTGACTTCTCTCACTGTCAGCTGCTTCATTTTAGGCCAAAAAAAAAATTTTTTTTTCTAATCCTAAAAAGTGTTACAAATACATTTAGAGAATACTGAAAGCAATAAATAGAATGTTATTGGATCAGAGGACGTTGTCAAACCTGATAGAGGATATCTAGAAGACTTATTCATCCAATATCTTCAAGGAATATTTAATTTGTTGAAAAAAAAAGGATTATTAAAATTTGACAGAGAGGTATAGATAACACAGAATAATTTATGAAATAATGCTGAATATTTCACAATATATCTTAAAGGTACAAAAATAGGGACTGTAAAATATTTCAGTAGAGGTTGTTCATAGAAATTTATCTATAATTATCACCCTGAAATATTTAGATCTATTTACTAAGTGTAATAATGATAATTTAACCCCCATTTAGATATATTTTGTAAGCTTTATATCATACTGCTACACATAATATAATTTTGTGATGTCTGTTAATTTGCAGAAAGAGGATATTATTTCTGACCAATTCTCAAAAAATCTACAAAATTCATTGATTGTTGTCAGAGTTAATATATTTTAACAACACAGGACAATATTGTCAGTTTATACCTCATAACAAATATCTTAAATAACAATTCTACTATTCTAAATAAATCAACATCTTAATAATAACAACAATAATAATAACAAAATACACTTTTTGCATACAGAGAAATGTATAATTGATATTTAACAGGGTGGGTATCTATCTATATATCTCTCTACCCATATATATATATATATATATATATATATATATATATATATATATGGATATTAATATTAGTGATCTGTTAGAGATTATTCAAACTAGACAAAGATTAAGATTTAATAAGTGAATTATTATAAACTATAATGACATACATTATTAACACCCAGTCTTACTGGCGTTCAATCAATGTTTTCTGACAGTTGAATAAATATATATACACCTAGTTTGGACTATATTAGACCAATATTATATATAAAATATATGTATAGTCTAATATCTCTTGTGTGATTCCAACATTAAAAGACATAATCCAGTACGAAGTAATTGTAATACAATGACTACTGCAGTTCTTGTTGCTATTAATGGTGGCAGTGATGGTTAGAACTCTCGATCCTCCACTATCCCAGTCCCTGTGTATAAACATACAACATGGCAGACATTTTAGATATTATCCTTACCCTGTCTTTCATTAGAAACACATATAATATAAATGTTACAATGAATATGAAAAGATAATAAAGAGAAAGAGAGAGAGACTTACCTGCATTGTTTAATCCTTCACTGTAGTTGTGTGTGATGGATGATGTGTATCCTGCTGTAGTGTTCCACTCTAACTGCTGCTGCTGCTGAAGTGGTATTATAGTGGTACAACTGCTGTTGTAGTAGTGTTCCTGTGTTACTGCTGCTGCTGCTGTTGTTGTAGTGGTGGTGGTGTTCCTGTGTAACTGCTGATATAATAGTGTGACAGTTGCTGTATGTAGTGGGAGGTGAGATGTTAGCCAGATGCTGGTGTGTGCTAGTTACAACTCTATGTCCTCCACACACACACACACAATTGTGTGTATGATGAACAAAGAAAAAAGCTATCAGCCTCACTTTCAATATTGAAAGAAATCTAGAAAATCTCTCTCATCCAATAGGAAATGACTGCAATGTTGTCTGTGTCACACAAACACGTCAAATAAGAGAATTCATGTTAAACAGAAGCAACTTCACTTTTTCTATCTAATAAAAACACTAAGTTTTCATATTTAATGTTAGGAAATTTGTATTAAAATATAAGATTTATAATAATATTTCTTGATATTTGATACGTTATTATTAACTTCACTATAAGAATACATTTTCAGGATTCCTATCAGAAACAAAATGATTTTAGAAGAAGTCATCAAAGATTTCATTATTTAAGAAGTTTGCATGATTGGATAAACTGAAAACGAAGTAAATTAGGAGAAACAAATATATTTCTGACTAAAAAAATTAAAAAAACACATGATTTTCTGATATTTTATACTTTATACTTCATGAAATATGAAACTTTTGAATTTCAAAATCAAAGCAAACTTCAGAACTGAGTTGGTAGTTTTAGCATGTGACCAATATAGGAGACAATACTATATTGGAAGGTGTGGGAATCAACAGTTATTTGTCTGTACTGATATTGATTAGTTTATATCTCAAAATTTAATATACAGTGAATATAAAAGAAAAAGAGAAAAAACCAAAAGAAGAATATGCTAAATAAAAGTAAAATAATGGCAGAATTTAGTATGATACTAATTAATAGTAGAATTAGTATCAAACTAAAAGATACTATAACTAAACATTTTAGGTTAAATCAGGTTAATTTATCTAAGTTTAGTGAAATGTCTATACTAAAACTGACAGTAAAATAAATGTTTGATATTAATTAGCTATGGTAATGTAGGGTTGTAATATTTAATGTAACCGAGATGCGATAAAGGGATGATAGTAGATACCACTGTAAGGCTCTCAATGTGTGTAACGTGTGAAAGAAACATAGAGTTGATATTTTTTATATGAATATAAAGTATTGTATAAGATTTGGTGTGTGAGAGAATCATTTAACAATAGTCATGGAACATCTACTATGTTGGCTGTAGATAGGTATCTTGTATTTGTTGTCCCTTTAGTATTGTGGCTGCAACTGGATTGTCATTGGTATATTCTGCAAAATATCAAATATACAAACACAAATTACATTTCAATATAACAACTCCAATATATAAAGATAGAAACATTGATCTTATATTACACACAGCATAACATTATATATTGTCCTACAGTAATAAAGGTAATTACATTTATATGTTATGTTTTGATAAAAGTTACCTGGTTCTGCAGGTGTCTCATCATATGGTTTAGTCTTGCCATTACTCTTGCTAGCTTCTCTGTCCTTTTGGGATGTTAAGGTGTCACTGTTGTAGTTGCAACTGGTGCGACGTTCTTGACTATGGATTGAATCACATCTCTGTTGATTAGAAAAAAGGAATCACTCCTAATAAAACTCTTTATATAAATACTTTATATAAAGTGCATTGTATTTCTATATTGAATGCTGTAACTGTTTTTATATCTCTAACGTTATAAAAAATAATCAATTCGAACAGCAAAAGCTATACAAAAAATAATAACTAAAGACATAAACCATTTTGTACACATTAGGGACTGCTTGAACATATGTCAATAATGGATAAAATACTTTTATAATAAAAAATAAAACAAAAACATCTATTATCCAAAATAATATTTACCTGAGGAACAGGTGGAAGTCTTCTTTGTGTTGTTGAGAATTTCCACTCATCTGGTGTCTGTTCCATCTCCAG
>NC_068994.1:3005162-3007791 GCF_001194135.2 Octopus bimaculoides | reverse complement strand
TCTCTGTTAAAGGAGATACAAAATCTATATTTATTAATGGAGCAGTATTCTCATTATTAATCATGTGAATTTGAACTGCTGCAACAGATTTTTTGGGAGGCTTTCCTCCGTCTCTTCCTTCTACAAATAATTTATAAGACTCCATCTTAGGAAACTGAAAATTATCATGTAAAAATAAATCTCCAGTTTTCTTATCTAATACAAAATACTTCTGGATTTTTCGAGATGTTTTATGGTTGAAATGATAAGAAATCTTTCCATTGTCTCCAGAATCTTGATCTGTGGCTTTTAAAGTAAGAATTGGTAAATGTCTTTGATGTGAGTTAGTTATAGAGATGTTGTACACTTCTTGTGAAAATACAGGTGTGTTATCATTGACATCTGTTACAGATATGTGTACCTTGAGTGTAGCTGTTTTGGGAGGGTTCCCTCCATCTTTAGCTTCCAAGGTCAACATATATGAATCTTTGAGTTCCCTGTCTAATCTATCTTCTAGAATTAATTCAGGTATGAAAATGCCCTTGTGTTTTGTAACAGAGAGTGAAAATGGCTCTCTCTTACTATTCTTAATTCTATATGTAATTTGAGAATTTTTTATTGAAATATCTTCATCAATGGCATTTAGGAGAGAGATTCTTGTCCCTGTAGTGTCTCTTTCTAGAAATTCAATTTCAACTTCATTTTGTGGAAATTCTGGTGAATGATCATTGACATCCTCTATTAATATTTTTAGTTTTAATATTTTCATAAATGTCTTTCCTTTCCTCACTGCTACTTTAACTATTCTGGAACATTCCTTGTTGTATGTACACAGAGACTCAGCATCCAGTGTTTGAGTAGTGTATAGTTTTCCTGAGTTGGTGACATTAAATAAGTGAGAACCACTCTCGACTGTCCTTTGTAGTTGTGTAAATGTAATGAGAGTGTGTTGTTGATGTGTGAGAGGGTGTGATAAGTTGGAGTCAACAGCAATGTCTCCTATATAGGTGTGAGGACTGTCTTCTTCCTTGACATGGTATGTAATATCTATGGACAGTACAAGGGTGATCAGTAAATGTAGAAGACACAGTAGACCAATATATGGTGTCATGTCTGGAATTCTTCATCACACTTTAACAGGAGAAATTGCTACAAAAGATAACAAAAATATTTAAAGCTTACGTAGAATTAAAACAAAATATGACATAAAAGCAAAAACTACTTTGTAAATATTATTTTCATCTTCAAATATATACTATTAGACTCATCAGAACTATTTATAATGTGTCAACTTTTCTCTTCTGATGACAGTTACATCTTGGGTGTGATGTGGTGGCCAAATGGATGACAGGAAAGAAAAACCAGGGAACAGTAAAGACCAAAGTACTTGACATTCCATGATAGTTTCAATATAGAACTGCTAGAAGTTCAATGTTGAACTAAAAATATATATTGATAGAGTTCAGTCAAGTATTTTTCTAAGGAAGTTAATGGAACCAGTTGGAGTGGCTACCTTCCTCCACGTAGGCAGGGGAACACACTTCACTTGCCATGGTTTCTAAATCTATATTCTTAACAGCTTATGGTTTATACAGTTCTATATTTAAGAGATGAGGAATTATGTACATTATTTACATTTGACGGATATTTGTCCTCATCTTTGTTGTTAACACAATGTTTTGGCTGATATACTCTCCAGCCTTCTTTCCCCAAGACACCTGATGAAAGCTGGAGGGTATACCAGCCGAAACGTTGTGTTAACCAGAAACAAGATGAGGACAAATATCTGTCAAATGTAAATAACATAAATAAAGCTTATGGTTTACTTACAGAGAGTGCTGGGTACATTTTGTCATGGCACAAGCACTAGAGAAGTTGATATATCCTTCAGAAGATAATATATCTTTATATTTTTATAATGGAAATAAATATCTTGCAAATACAATAAAGATGCATTTTTTTTGCAAGATATGTTTTAGCAGAGATCTCAATAAATTAAAGACAAATTCAGATAGTATATATGTTTGTATGTCTATTCACCTTTTATTTCATTATATTGTCTATAAATATTGAAATAAACTCTTATATAGTTTTTTTATTTTTTAAAAAATGAACTACATGAAAATATGAAAAAAACCCAATCTGAAAATGAACTCCATGAAAACAAAATCCATGCAGTCTGAAAATGAAGGACAATGCTGAATAGAAGTGGGAAGCAGAAAAATTGAGGAGCTAAAGGAGTAGATCTAGTTGGCGTATACAACAGAAATGTGCCATAGACATGAATGTTGAAATGTCAAGGAGTATGAAGGTAGGATGGAAGGTATTTACCTTGATAACAAAACTGGACAAACCTCTACAAGCCAGTCTCTTCAATAGCAATGTCCTAGCTGCACACTTATATGCAAGTGAGACATGAACTACGATGGAGAGGGAAGAATATCAATTAACTATGAGACAACAAAGGGTCATGCAAAGATCCATGCTAGGAGAGCATATCTGAAATGGGGAGATCAGTCAAAGTAACTTACTCACCCATGCCAACATGGAAAACAGATGTTAAATGATGATGATGATGACAGAATAGTTTATAAAATCATGTGGAAATATTTTACAGAGATATCTTTTACTAGATAGAAAGATTGAGACT
>NC_068994.1:2993444-3000067 GCF_001194135.2 Octopus bimaculoides | reverse complement strand
ATAGGGAAGTCAACTTTCTGGTTTTCATAGGTGAGGAATTGGAATGTCTCTTTGGTAAAATGTGGTTCTACATCATTGACATCAGTTACTTTGACAGAGAAATATTTTTTACTTTCTAGTTGAGGTGACCCCATGTCATGACACACAACAGATACTTTATAGTGGTCTCTTATTTCTCTGTCAAGATGGCCCTTAACAATCATTTTATATTCTTTAGAATCTATTTTGGCAAGTTTAAACTTATCATGTTTTAAATCACAGATAACCTCACCATTAGGGCCACTATCAGTGTCAGTGACCATAACATAAGCTATAAAACTATCTACTTCACTGTCTTCTGAAACAGCTGTGGAACTATCTGATAAAGGAGATACAAAATCTATATTTATTAATGGAGCAGTATTCTGGTTATTAACTACATGAATCTGAACTGCTGCAACAGACTTTTTGGGTGGTTTTCCTCCATCTCTTGCTTCAATAAATAATTTATAAGATTGCATTTTACTAAACTGAAAATTATCATTTAAAAATAAATCTCCAGTTTTCTTATCTAATACAAAATACTTCTGGATATTTTGAAATGTTTTATGGTTGAAATGATATGAAATCTTTCCATTGTCTCCAGAATCTTGATCTGTGGCTTTTAAAGTAAGAATTGGTAAATGTCTTTGATGTGAATTATTTACAGAGGTGTTGTACAGGTCATGTGTAAATACAGGTGTGTTATCATTGACATCTGTGACAGAAATGTGTACCTTGAGTGTAGCTCTTTTTGGTGGGTTCCCTCCATCTTCAGCTTCCAGGGTCAACATGTATGAGTCTTTGACTTCCCTGTCTAATCTATCTTCTAGAATTAATTCAGGTATGAAAATGCCCTTGTGTTTTGTAACAGAGAGTGAAAATGGCTCTCTCATACTTTTCTTAATCATATATGTAATTTGAGAATTGTTTATTGAAATATCTTTATCAATGGCATTAAGAAGAGAGATTTTAGTACCTTTAAGGTGGCTCTCAAGAAATTCAATTTCAACTTCATTTTGTGGAAATTCTGGAGAATGGTCATTGATGTCTTCTATTAATATTTCAATTTTTAGAATTTTCATAAATGTCTTTCCTTTCCTTACTGCTACCTTAACAATTCTGGAACATTTCTTGTTGTATGTACAAAGAGACTCAGCATCTAGTGTTTGAGTAGTGTATAATTTTCCTGAGTTGGTGACATTGAATAAATGAGAACCACTCTCGACTGTCCTTTGTAGTTGTGTAAATGTAATGAGAGTGTGTTGTTGATGTGTGAGAGGGTGTGATAAGTTGGAGTCAACAGCAATGTCTCCTATATAGGTGTGAGGACTGTCTTCTTCCTTGACGTGGTATGTAATATCTATGGACAGTACAAGGGTGATCAGTAAATGTAGAAGACACAGTAGACCAATATATGGTGTCATGTCTGGAATTCTTCATCACATTTGAGAAGGAGAAATTTCTACAAAACATCAGAAATGCATTTAAAGTTCATGTATAATTCAACAAACCTAATTATATTTACAATAATCATTGTGACACTACTATTTTTATCTGGAAACGTGTTCCATTAGTCCCAACTGAATGTGGAGCAAAAAAGGTACTTTTTACACAGAGTTTCGAAATATGTTTTCAACAATATATTTTTCATTGCGAAATCCTTTAAAAACAACTGTGTTAAAATCTGAAGTTCTTAAATATACATCTTCGGGCTCTGCAGCCCATGTGAAATTTTGAATAATGGGAAAAAAAATCAATGTATAACACACCTGCTGCTCCTCATTTTATTTTTTACATTCATTGTAATAAATCGATTTTCTTTTGTGAAATCCTTTAAGAACAAGAGTGTTAAAATCTCAAAGTCTACAATTTATATCTTCAGGGTCCACAATGCACTTGAAATTTCAAAATTAGGTGAAAGAAATAGACTTTACAACTTTGTTTTCTTTATTATTTTTAATACTAGGTCACTGAATATATGTGTTACACGAGGTCTCGATCACACACACATTAAAATAAAATTACGTATAAACCAATTTTTGATTCTTGACACATTTTGGTGATAAAAATAATTAATATTTCCAACAAGAAATGTCAAATAAATCTTTTGTTGCATTTTTTTAAACACATTAGAGTGTTTGAAATGATGGCACATTTTTTTAATTTCTCACAGATTTTAGTAATGCTTGAGTACTTTAGATAAAAGTTCAAGATTTTTAGTTTAACTGACTCAATCGTAACACAAGGGATGGATGCCTTTTGCCAAAGAAGTATTATCTTTTCTGCCTCAATCTCGACAATTTGTTTAATTGAAGGATCTTTCTTAACTATATTCTTTTCTTTTTTTTGTTCAAATGAAACACATTTTAGTATGTCCTAGCAAGTTGGCAAAACTCACTTGCTAAGATCATATGGAGTACCAAATATAGGGCATTCAATATAATGGTGCGTTAGCTTACGAGTCATCACTAAATGTAAACAACACTAAATTTTACATGATCATTAATTTTAATACAATGGCCTAAAGTCAAGGTACAAAGCAGAAAACTTGACACGTACGATGTACATTCACACACAATGACTGCTGCAGTGGCACTGGAGGGAAGTTCACACTCCCGTTCTCTATATAGTCAATGCGGAACCTCAAGATATTAGTCAATTGTATTGAAACTTGGTATGCAACCTCTTAAGGATACTATATTTACTGTTTTGCATTCTGCTATGTAGAAATATGTATACATTATGACTTATAATCCATGAAATCCAAAATTTGACCAAAAATAGCGATTTGTAAAATTTTCAATTGCGTTGCGGAGCCTGAAAAGCATATTTAACAGCAATGTTCTTTATACATCTTTCTTTTCAACTTAATTCGCAACAAAATATCGATACTTGGTTACCAATTTCGAAAGTTGCATTTTTCGCTCCACCCTACTGAATAGTCTTCCGTGACCTGACAATTTACAAGACAATGCATAACGAGAGTTATCTCCCTCGAATAAACCTCCCACATTTATCTTAAATATTGTGCTGTTTATCTAGTCTCAATGTTTTACATTGTGTCTCAGAAAATTGTGTCGTTTGATTAAAATTTAGCAATTAACATGTTTTAGGTTTAATGTTGATAATTTATGAATAGATTAATGTATTTCTTCAAAAATATATCTATACTGAAATAATAAAACGTTATATAGAAATGAGTATCAAAGTGAGACATAACATATCTGGAATTCAATTTAAATTGCTAGTCCCAACCCTCTGACCGATTACAGAAATCGTTTGATAAAAATATCTGCCATCACAATCCCAACGATACAGTTATTTTTCCTGTTCCAAGAACAATTTTGGAATGAATGTTTCTTTCTGCATTTCATTTTAATGTGGAAACAGGATGATGGAGAGTAAAGAATCGAGAGAACTGTCTAATCCAAAATGTATATATGATGATAATGATGATGAGATAGAAAATATAAATTCTCAACCCAAATGTCACCATGTTTGAACAGTTATAAGGATTGTTAGGTACTGGAATGTGATAACATTTACTCTTTGTCATCATCGTCATTGTTTAACGTCCGTTTTCCATGCTGGCATGGGTTGGACAGTTCAACTGGGGTCTGGGAAGCCAGGAGGCTGCACCAGGCTCCAATCTAATCTGGCAAAGTTTCTACAACTGGATGCCCTTCCTAATGCCAACCACTCCGCGAGTATAGTAGGTGCTTTTACGTGCCACCGGCATGAGGGCCAGTCAGATGGGTCTGGCAATGACCATGCTGAAAGGGTGTTTTTTATGTGCTACCTGCACAGGAGTCAGTCCGGCGGCACTGGCAACGAAATATCCAGCTTAATTGGAGAAAGAGAACAAAAACCTAGTGACAATTGTGATTGACTTAGAAACAAGAGAGATCTTTTAATGAAATGAAGAAATAATCTCACAATAATTTACATGCCAAAGGAAAGGAATGTATAATATTTATTTGCAGTAAGGGACTATTTTATATAGAGTAAAAGAATTATGAATATTTTTTTTTACCACAATTATTGACATAATTAAAAGAGATGAGATCAGAGAAATAACTGCAATGTGACAATGGCATCAGTGATAAATAATGGTGTGATGTACTGAATGCTGTATACAAAATAATTCTTTAATTAATTGAAAAGTGCCTCTGAAGTTAAGGAAGAAACACCCTAATGACAATTTATGCTATTTCCAGAATATTGTGAAAACTGAAAACTAGGTGTCAGCTAAGCCTAAAACTGAATCAACCACACTAGACAGAGTTGACAATCACCAAAGTCCATTCCTTTGGACAATAAATTTGCTTCACTTCAATGTACCTTTCTGTTACCAGTAGGTGAAAGTATATGTTTATCAATGAGAATTACAAAAAAAATTATTTATCATTGATAGGAGAGGGCAGAAAAGCTCTGTGAATTATCCACTAATTTAAAAAAAAACTACATAGTCTTTTCATTGCTTTACATACAAATATGTATTTTTCAGAAAATATAACAAGACAATCTCTAGTTGACTTCTCTCACTCTCAACCTCTTTAGTTTATTATATACAATATATATATATAAAATGGATATTAATAATCTGTCACAGTACGTTGAAGATTTAATTAGTGAGTTATTACCACAAAACAGATGTAAACTATACTGACATGCATTAGTCAACACTCAGCCTTACTGGCTATCAATCAATGTTTTCTGACGGTGAAATAAATATATATATACAACTAGTTTAGACTATATTAGACCAATATTATATATAACACTATATATATCTATATATATATATATATATATAACAATATATATATATATATATATATTAATATATCTTGTAAAATGTGTCTTGTGTAATTCTGACATTAAAGGACGTAATGCAGTTTGAAGTGATTATATTACAATGACTACTGCAGTTGTTATTACTAATGGTGGAAGTGATGGATAAATCTCTCTATTCTCCACTGTCCCAGTCCCTGTGTATATATACAACATGGCAGACATTTTAGATATTATAGTAACCCTGTCTTTCACTAGAAACACATATTAAACAAATGTTATAATGAATATGAAAATATAATAAAGAGAGAGAGAGAGAGACTTACCTGCATTGTTTAATCCTTCACTGTAGTTCTGTGTGATGGATGATGTGTATCCTGCTGTAGTGTTCCACTCTAACTGCTGCTGCTGCTGCAGTGGTATTATAGTGGTACTGCTGTTGTAGTAGTAGTGTTCCTGTGTTACTGCTGCTGCTGCTGTTGTAGTGGTGGTGGTGTTCCTGTGTAACTGCTGATATAATAGTGTGACAGTTGCTGTATGTAGTGGGAGGTGAGATGTTAGCCAGATGCTGGTGTGTGCTAGTTACAACTCTATGTCCTCCACACACACACACACACAATTGTGTGTATGATGAACAAAGAAAAAAGCTATCAGCCTCACTTTCAATATTGAAAGAAATCTAGAAAATCTCTCTCATCCAATAGGAAATTACTGCAATATTGTCTGTGTCACACAAACACATCAAATAAAAGAAGCCACATGGAAGTAAAGCAGCTTGTAGTGCTAAAAATTTCGTTTGTGTTTAATATTAATAAGCAAAAAAACTTCATATTTTCCTATTATCTTCAAGTTATAAACTATTTGATATTCTAGTCTAGAAATTAATCTTTATAATTAGTTAAATTCAAAATTATATTTGATGCTAATATACATTTTAAACTTAAACTAAAACCCTTAACTTTTGAGATGAAATGTAAGAAGGATGAGACAAATGAAATAAGTTACAATGTTGTAGATTTGAGAAAATATGTCCTATTCACAATGACAATAAATGATATATAAAATAACATTATAAACAAATGGCTTAGTCTCTCATCATGTCTATATAATGGTGGAAAATATTTAGTTCTAATCTGATACTTAACTTAGAAATTCTATAATACAATAAATATACAATTTCCTTAATTGGTTTTGAAATATAATCTTATATTTCAGGTAAATATTATGAAATGAGTTATGAACTATTTCATGTAAAATTAGGCGTTTTAAATAAATATGGGATAAATAACATCTATAACAGTTGAAACAAACTAAAGAAGTATGGTAATATAGTTTAAAATATTAACATTATTTAAGTATCAGACACCATAAGGAAGATACTCTTGGCCGTTTATGTGTGTTGTATGAAAGAAATATAGAGTTGATATTTTTATATGAATATAAAGTATTGTATAAGATTTGGTGTGTGAGAGAATCATTTAACAATAGTCATGGAACATCTACTATGTTGGCTGTAGATAGGTATCTTGTATTTGTTGTCCCTTTAGTATTGTGGCTGCAACTGGATTGTCATTGGTATATTCTGCAAAATATCAAATATACAAACACAAATTGCATTTCAATATAACAACTCCAATATATAAAGATAGAAACATTGATCTTATATTACACTAAGCATAACATTACATATTGTCCAACAGTAATAAAGGCAATTACATTTATATGTTATGTTTCAATAAAAGTTACCTGGTTCTGCAGGTGTCTCATCATATGGTTTAGTCTTGCCATTACTCTTGCTAGCTTCTCTG
>NC_068994.1:2986796-2991810 GCF_001194135.2 Octopus bimaculoides | reverse complement strand
CTTTGGTAAAATGTGGTTCTACATCATTGACATCAGTTACTTTGACAGAGAAATATTTTTTACTTTCTAGTTGAGGTGACCCCATGTCATGACACACAATAGATACTTTATAGTGGTCCCTTATTTCTCTGTCAAGATGGCCCTTAACAATCATTTTATATTCTTTAGAATCTATTTTGGCAAGTTTAAACTTATCATGTTTTAAATCACAGATAACCTCACCATTGGGTCCACTATCAGTGTCAGTGACCATAACATAAGCTATAAAACTACCAATTTTACTTGATTCTGAAACAGCTGCTGAGCTCTCTGTTAAAGGAGATACAAAATCTATATTTATTAATGGAGCAGTATTTTGGTTATTAATAACATGTATCTGGACTTTGGCTACAGAACTTAAGGGTGGATTTCCTTCATCCTGTGCTTCAATAAATAATTTATATGACTGCTTTTTACTAAATTGAAAATTATCATGTAAAAATAAATCTCCAGTTTTCTTATCTAATACAAAATATTTCTGAATATTTCGAGAGGTTTTGTGGTTGAAATGGTAAGAAAGCTCTCCATTGGGTCCAGAATCTTGATCTGTGGCTTTTAAAGTAAGGATTGGTAAATGTCTTTGATGTGAACTATTAATAGATATGTTGTAGAGTTTCTGTGAAAATACAGGTACGTTATCATTGACATCTGTTACAGATATGTGTACTTTGAGTGTAGCTGTTTTTGGAGGGTTCCCTCCATCCTTAGCTTCCAGGGTCAACATGTAAGAGTCTTTGAGTTCCCTGTCTAATTTGTCTCCTAAAACTAAAGTAGGTATGTAAACACCATCATAACGTTTTTCAACTGAGAGAGAAAATGGTTCTCTTTTACTTTTCTTGATCATATATGTAATTTGAGAATTCTGTATTGTAATATCTTGATCAATGGCATTCAGAAGAGGGATTTTACTACCTTTGAAGTGGCTCTCCAAAAACTGAATTATGATTTCATTCTTTGGAAATTCTGGAGAATGGTCATTAATGTCTTCTATAAATATTTTAATTCTTAATATTTTCATAAACGTTTGTCCCTTTCTCACTGCTACTTTAACTATTCTAGAACATTCCTTGTTGTATGTACACAGAGACTCAGCATCCAGTATTTGAGTAGTGTATAGTTTTCCTGAGTTGGTGACATTGAATAAGTGAGAACCACTCTCGACTGTCCTTTGTAGTTGTGTAAATGTAATGAGAGTGTGTTGTTGATGTGTGAGAGGGTGTGATAAGTTAGAGTCGACAGCAATGTCTCCTATATAGGTGTGAGGACTGTCTTCTTCATTGACATGGTATGTAATATCTATGGACAGTACAAAGGTGATCAGTAAATGTAGAAGACACAGTAGACCAATATATGGTGTCATGTCTGGAATTCTTCATCACATTTCAGCAGGAGAAATTGCTACAAAAGACAACAAAGATATATAAATGAAATTAAATTTAAAAAACAATAATAATTTTTCTAAATATTATTGCTATTTCTTAATAAACTCCAGTAGACACAACTGAATAATTTAAAATGGCCACCTTTAGCTTTTGTGATACAGGAAGCATTAGAAAGTATAAAATTGGTTCATGGAAATCAATGTATAACATTGGTTCATGCAGATCAAAATATGTACTAAACAAAAGGTTAATAATATTCCTTTTATGCCAGGAATACATCTCTTTATAGAGAAGCACCATGTTGATGGTGACAAAGAACAAGATCAAATGTGTAATGCAACTATACCTAAGAGAAGTACTTCTTTTATATTGTATATAATCATGGAGGGTTTGTGATGTGAAGTCACATATAATATAGGAGAAACAATCATTCTTATGAATAAATTGCTCAACATAATTCAACACTCACCCATCCATTCACATACAAACATATATACAATGATAGTTAAATAAAAATGGAATCAGCGAGTTTCTTTTATTTTCATTCAAACAATCTGATGACATAGTATACTCAGAAAGTTAAATTGTGATAGCGTAAAACTTCCATTATGTATGTGTGTGTACGTCCATGTGTGTATGAATAGTTGGCTATGATAGGAATAACATGACTTCTACAACTGATAAAATTTGAGAGGTCAAAATGTTCAGATGTCGTCTTCCTAACTATTTAATAGAGTGTTACTTAAAGCATCATAAGACATCCTTTGAATGGGAACAAATGACAATAAAATCCTGTTACCGATATCAGACCTGACAACTAACTGATAATTGTTCATAATGCCTGAACAGAAAATTGTTTTTCTTGACCAATTATTAATGTCACCACTAATTTGTTTGTATTATGTAAAGGTGAACATGCACATTTGTAATGTGCGTATATTGAGTGTCCTTTAAGTAAATTTCATGATATATACAATATGAAAACTCTAAGCTGATGGTAGGTCTTAATCAAAACAGACGTAAAATATATTGTGAAATTAATGAACAGTAGTCTCTCAAGATATTTAATTAATGAAGTTTACGTTTTCAGAGCGAAAGATTAAGGACATGTCTTGTTGGTTGGAATTCTACTCTTTTGTTACCATATTTCTTGTGGAATACATTGCTTTTGTTTCCAAATTTAATCCCTATTTACATATAACATGTAGATTTTATAAATATTTCTGTACAAAAAATATTTAGTATGATAGTGCGAGGTATGTTAATTTGTAGAAAGATATTATTTCTAATCAATTCTCAACATCCATCTCTTGTTGACAGGATTAATATATTTTAACAATACATGACAATATCATCAATTTATATCTCCTGACAATTATCTTAAATAACAAATCTACACTAAATAATATTTATCAGCATCTTTTTCACATAACTTGGCTTTGTAAATGAACAATCTCATGTGTTTATTTAAATGCTCTACAAATGCATACGGCGAGTTTCTTTGCTCTAGAAATCGGAAAGATACTTGGCAAGAAATGGAAATAAAAACTGAAAGGAGGACAATACATAATAATATTGATGATGATGATGATGATAAATATTCTTGATTTATTATATACAAAAGAATATATAACAGATATTCAAAAGGGCGTATATATATATAAATATATATATACACACATATACATATATATACACACACAAACACATATATAGGGATAAAGGAGATCTGTTAGAGTTAATTAAAGCTACACCAACTTAAAATTTAATCAACAAATTATTACGACAACAAAGATACAAACAACATCAATAGACATTATTAACACCTAGTCTTATTGCCTATAAATCAATGTTTTTTGACTGTTAAAATTACTATATACATTTACTTTACACAAATGTATATAATATATATTGTAGCAATACATATATGATTCTGAGATTAAAAGATGTAATCCAGATTGAAGTAATTGTAATACAATGACTACTACAGTTCTTGTTGTTAATGGTGGAAGTGATGGCTAGATCTCTCGATCCTCCACTGTCCCAGTCCCTGTGTATATATATATATACAACATGACAGACATTTTAGATATTATCCTTACCCTGTCTTTCACTAGAAACACATATAATATAAATGTTATAATGAATATGAAAAGATAATAAAGAGAAAGAGAGAGACTTACCTGCATTGTTTAATCCTTCACTGTAGTTCTGTGTGATGGATGATGTGTATCCTGCTGTAGTGTTCCACTCTAACTGCTGCTGCTGCTGTAGTGGTATTATAGTGGTACTGCTGCTGTTGTAGTAGTGTCCCTGTGTTACTGCTGCTGCTGCTGTTGTAGTGGTGGTGGTGGTGTTCCTGTGTAACTGCTGATATAATAGTGTGACAGTTGCTGTGTGTAGTGGGAGGTGATATGTTAGCCAGATGCTGGTGTGTGCTAGTTACAACTCTATGTCCGCCACACACACACACACACACAATTGTGTGTATGATGAACAAAGAAAAAAGCTATCAGCCTCACTTTCAATATTGAAAGAAATATAGAAAATCTCTCTCATCCAATAGGAAATTACTGCAATGTTGTCTGTGTCACACAAACACATCAAGTAACAGAAGTCATGTTAAACAGAAGCAACTTCACTTTTTCTATTTAATAAAAACACTACATTTACATATCTAATGCTAGGAAATAAGAGATTTGTATTAAAATATAAGATTTAAGATTTATATTAATATTTCTTGATATTTGATGGATTATTATTAACTCCACTATAAGAATACATTTTCCGGATTTCTATCAGAAAGAAATTGATTTTAGAATAAGTCATCAAAGATTTCATTATTTAAGAAGTTTACATGACTACATAAACTGTAAACAAAGTAGATTAAGATAAATTAAAATATTTCCATTTTAAGAATATAAAGGAAAAGGTGTGAACAGAAGGCAAAAAGCAAATAAAGTAAAACAATGGTAGAATTTACAATGATACTAAATAATAGTAGATTTGATATTAAATTAAAAGATACTATAACTGAAAATTCTAGGAAGACCCAGATTAATACATTGATATTTAGTGAAATATCTGTACCAAAACTGAGAGTAAAATAACTATTTTACTATAGAGGACTATGGTAATGTAGAGTAGGATGCTTTGTTATATTTAATATACCTCAGATGGAAGTTAGGGGTCATAATAAATGCCACTGTAAGGCCCTTTATGTGTGACGGGTGAAAGAAACATAGAGTTGATATTTTTATATGAATATAAAGTATTGTATAAGATTTGGTGTGTGAGAGAATCATTTAACAATAGTCATGGAACATCTACTATGTTGGCTGTAGATAGGTATCTTGTATTTGTTGTCCCTTTAGTATTGTGGCTGCAACTGGATTGTCATTGGTATATTCTGCAAAATATCAAATATACAAACACAAATTACATTTCAATATAACAATTCCAATATATAAAGATAGAAACATTGATCTTATATTACACTAAGCATAACATTATATATTGTCCTACAGTAATAAAGGTAATTACATTTATATGTTATGTTTTGATAAAAGTTACCTGGTTCTGCAGGTGTCTCA
>NC_068994.1:2980418-2985347 GCF_001194135.2 Octopus bimaculoides | reverse complement strand
CAACAGATACTTTATAGTGGTCCCTTATCTCTCTGTCAAGATGTCCCTTAACAATCATTTTATATTCTTTTGAATCTATTTTGGCAAGTTTAAACTTATCATGTTTTAAATCACAGATAACCTCACCATTAGGTCCACTGTCAGTGTCAGTGACCATAACATAAGCTATAAAACTACCAATTTTGCTTGATTCTGAAACTGCTGCTGAGCTCTCTGATAAAGGAGATACAAAATCTATGTTTATCAATGGAGCAGTATTCCTGTTATTAATAATGTGAATCTGGACTTTAGTTACAGAACTGAGGGGAGGTTTTCCTCCATCTCGTGCTTCTATAAATAATTTATATGACTGCTTTTTACTAAAATGAAAATCGTCATGTAAAAATAAATCTCCAATTTTCTTATCTAATACAAAATATTTCTGAATATTTCGAGATGTTTTGTGGTTGAAATAAAAAGATATCTTTCCATTTTGTCCAGAATCTTGATCTGAGGCTTTTAAAGTAAGAATTGGTAAATGTCTTTGATGTGAACTATTAATAGATATGTTGTAGAGTTTCTGTGAAAATACAGGTACGTTATCATTGACATCTGTCACAGATATGTGTACCTTGAGTGTAGCTGTTTTGGGAGGGTTCCCTCCATCTTTAGCTTCCAGGGTCAACATATATGAGTCTTTGAGTTCCCTGTCCAATTTGTCTCCTAAAACTAGAGTAGGTATGAAAACACCATCATAACGCTTTTCAAATGAGAGAGAAAATGGTTCTCTTTTACTTTTCTTAAGCATATATGTAATTTGAGAATTCTGTATTGAAATATCTTCATCAATGGCATTTAGAAGAGGGATTTTAGTACCTTTACTCTCCCTTTCAGAAATTTCAATTTCAACTTCATTTTGTGGAAATTCTGGAGAATGGTCATTGACGTCTTCTACTAATATTTTAATTTTTAATATTTTCATAAAAGTTTCTCCTCTCCTCACTGCTACCTTAACAATTCTGGAACATTCTTTGTTGTATGTACACAGAGACTCAGCATCCAGTGTCTGAGTAGTGTATAGTTTTCCTGAGTTGGTGACATTAAATAAGTGAGAACCACTCTCGACTGTCCTTTGTAGTTGTGTAAATGTAATGAGAGTGTGTTGTTGATGTGTGAGAGGGTGTGATAAGTTGGAGTCAACAGCAATGTCTCCTATATAGGTGTGAGGACTGTCTTCTTCCTTGACATGGTATGTAATATCTATGGACAGTACAAGGGTGATCAGTAAATGTAGAAGACACAGTAGACCAATATATGCTGTCATGTCTGGAATTCTTCATCACACTTTAGCAGGAGAAATGTCTACAAAAGACAAAAGAAATATTTAAAGCTTATGTAGAATTAAAACAAAATATGACATAAAAGCAAAAACTACTTTGTAAATATTATTTTCATCTTCAAATATATACTATTAGACTCATCAGAACTATTTAAAATGTGTCAACTTTTCTCTTCTGAAGACAGTTACATCTTGGGTGTGATGTGGTGGCCAAATGGATGACAGGAAAGAAAAACCAGGGAACAGTAAAGACCAAAGTTCTTGACATTCCATGATAGTTTCAATATAGAACTGCTAGAAATTCGATGTTGAATTAAAAATATATATTGATAGAATTCAGTCAAGTATTTTTCTCCGAAAGGTAATGAAACCAGTTGGAGTGGCTACCTTCCTACACGTAGGCAGTGGAACATGCTTCACTTGCCATGGTTTCTAAATCTATATTCTTAACAGCTTATGGTTTATACAGTTCTATATTTAAGAGATGAGGAATTATGTACATTATTTACATTTGACGGATATTTGTCCCCATCTTTGTTGTTAACACAATGTTTTGGCTGTTATACTCTCCAGCCTTCTTTCCCCAAGACACCTGATGAAGGCTGGAGGGTATACCAGCCGAAACGTTTAACCAATATTTTACAAGAATATTTTATATTAAACTTTAAATGTAATAAAATGTTGAAAATATGTTGATAAAAATAATTATAAAGACTTAACAGTCGTATTAATAACAAAGACAGAATACTTTATAAATTTATGTGGAAATATTTTACAAAGATATTTTTAACTAGATACAAAGATGAGGATCATAGAATGATGGAGTGAATGTTGTTGATGGAAAAATATGTATTAATTATCTTCATAAAATATGTAGAACTCTTTCTTATTGAATTAATTGTAATAAAATTTATTTAATCCCTATTTACATACAACACATAGATTTTATACATAAAAAATATTTTTTTTACATTATATTTAATGAAGAACAACTATAATGATGTGATGTATGTTAGTTTGTAGAAAGACGGTGATATATTTCTGATCAATTCTCAACATTCATCGATTGTTGTCAGAGAGTTAATATATCTTCACAACACATGACAATATCATCAGTTTATATCTCACACTAAATAACAAATCTACACTATACTATATTTATTGTCATCTGAATGATGACAATAATAATAATAATAATAATAATCCTGTCTACTATAGGCATAAGGACTGAAATTTGGGGGAGTGGGGCTAGTCGATTACATCGATCCCAATGTTTCACTGACATTTATTTTATCAACCCCGAAAGGATGAAAGGTAAAGTCAATCATAGTAAAGTTTGAACCTAGAACATGAAGACAAATGAAAGCTGCTAAGCATTTTACTTGGTGTGCTAACAATTCTGCCAGCTCACTGCCTCAATAATAATGAAACATTCTTAATGTATCATATAGAAAAAAAATATAATGGATATTTAACAGAGTATATCTCTATCTGTCTATCTATCTATCTACCTACATACATATATATGATGATGATGATGATATTAGTAGTCGATTTCAGTTAATTAAAGCAATTGAATTTTTACAACAAAACAGATATAAACTATATTGATTTAAATCATTAACCCCTACACTTATTTGCTATCAATCTAATGATTTCTGACAGTTAAATATATATGCACCTAGTTTGGACAATATTATATCAATACTATATGTAAAACATATTTTAGCAATATATATAGTTTAATATATCTTGTATAATGTTGTCTTGTGTGATTCTGACATTAAAAGATGCAGTTTGAAGTAATTGTATTACAATGACTGCAGTTGTTGTTAATGGTGGAAGTGATGGCTAGATCTCTCGATCCTCCACTGTTCCAGTCCCTGTGTATATATATATATACAACATGGCAGACACTTTAGATATTATCCTTACCCTGTCTTTCATTAGAAACACATATAATATAAATGTTATAATGAATATGAAAAGATAATAAAGAGAGAGATAGACTTACCTGCATTGTTTAATCCTTCACTGTAGTTGTGTGTGATGGATGATGTGTATCCTGCTGTAGTGTTCCACTCTAACTGCTGCTGCTGCTGTAGTGGTATTATAGTGGTACTGCTGCTGTTGTAGTAGTGTTCCTGTGTTACTGCTGCTACTGCTGTTGTTATAGTGGTGGTGGTGTTCCTGTGTAACTGCTGATATAATAGTGTGACAGTTGCTGTATGTAGTGGGAGGTGAGATGTTAGCCAGATGCTGGTGTGTGCTAGTTACAACTCTATGTCCTCCACACACACACACACAATTGTGTGTATGATGAACAAAGAAAAAAGCTATCAGCCTCACTTTCAATATTCAAAGAAATCTAGAAAATCTCTCTCATCCAATAGGAAATTATTGCAATATTGTCTGTGTCACACAAACACATCAAATAAGAGAAGTCATGTTAAACAGAAGCAACATCACTTTTTCTTTTTAATAAAAATTCTACATTACATATTTAAATGTTAGGAAATAAGATTTATATATATTTATAATAATATTTCTTGATATTTGATGGATTATTATAAACTTGACTATAAGAATACATATTCGAGATTTCTATCAGAAACAAATCGATTTTAGAATAAGTCAACAAACATAATTATTTAAGAAGTTCACATGATTAGAGAAACTGGAAGGAAAGTAAATTAAGAGAAGCCAAACTATTTCCATTTTAAAAAGACATGATATTCCGATATTTTTTATGTCATATTTCATAAAATATAAAAAATTTAAATTTTAATACATAAAAAAACTTTATAAATATGTCGGTAAGTTTAGTATGTTACCAATATAGGTGACAACACTTTATTGGATGTTGTGGGAATCAACACTTATCCATCTATGCTGGTATTGATCAATAAAATCTAATATACATTGAACATAAAAGATAAAGTGGTGTGAACAAAAGAGGAAATGCAAATAAAATAAAACAATGGTAAAAGTGAGTACGATATTATTAAATGGTAAAATTTGTATCAAGATAAAAATTCTATAACTAAACTTCGGAGAATGACTCAGATTAAGTTGTATATGTTTAGTGAAATGTATATACTAAGACTGAGAGGAAGAGAACTATTTCATAATAATGAATGTTGGAAATGTAAAGTAAGTTGCTTGTAGTATTTAATGTATCATTGCTACAAATTGGGGGTCATAATAAATGCCACAGTAAGGCCTTTTATGTGTGATGTATGAAAGAAACATAGAGTTGATATTTTTATATGAATATAAAGTATTGTATAAGATTTGGTGTGTGAGAGAATCAGTTAACAATAGTCATGGAACATCTACTATGTTGGCTGTAGATAGGTATCTTGTATTTGTTGTCCCTTTAGTATTGTGGCTGCAACTGGATTGTCATTGGTATATTCTGCAAAATATCAAATATACAAACACAAATTACATTTCAATATAACAACTCCAATATATAAAGACAGAAACATTGATCTCATATTACACTAAGCATAACATTATATATTGTCCTACAGTAATAAAGGTAATTACATTTATATGTTATGTTTCGATAAAAGTTACCTGGTTCTGCAGGTGTCTCATCATATGGT
>NC_068994.1:2972236-2978518 GCF_001194135.2 Octopus bimaculoides | reverse complement strand
CAATGTCAGTGACCATAACATAAGCTATAAAACTACCAATTTTACTTGCTTCTGAAACTGCTGTGGAACTCTCTGATAAAGGAGATACAAAATCTATATTAATCAACGGAGCATTATTCTGGTTATTAACTACATGAATCTGAACTGCTGCAACAGACTTTTTGGGTGGTTTTCCTCCATCCCTTGCTTCAATAAATAATTTATAAGATTGCATCTTAGTAAACTGAAAATTATCATGTAAAAATAAATCTCCAGTTTTCTTATCTAATACAAAATATTTCTGGATATTTCGAGATGTTTTATGGTTGAAATAAAAAGATATCTTTCCATTTTGTCCAGAATCTTGATCTGTGGCTTTTAAAGTAAGAATTGGTAAATGTCTTTGATGCGAATTATTTATAGAGATGTTGTAAAGTTTCTGAGAAAATACAGGTACCTTATCATTGACATCTGTTACAGCTATGTGTACCTTGAGTGTAGCTGTTTTGGGAAAGTTGCCTCCATCTTTAGCTTCCAAGATCAACATATATGAATCTTTTATTTCCCTGTCCAATTTGTTGTCTAGAATCAGTTCAGGTATAAAAATACCATCACGTTTTGTGACAGAGAGAGAAAAAGGTTCTCTATTACTTTTTTTAATCATATATGTAATTTGAGAATTGTTTATTGAAATATCTTCATCAATGGCATTAAGAAGAGAGATTTTAGTACCTTTAAGGTGGCTCTCAAGAAATTCAATTTCAACTTCATTCTGTGGAAACTCTGGAGAATGGTCATTGATGTCATCTATGAGTATTTTAATTCTTAATATTTTCATAAATGTTTCTTCTTTCCTTACTGCTACTTTAACTATTCTGGAACATTCCTTGTTGTATGTACACAGAGACTCAGCATCCAGTGTCTGAGTAGTGTATAGTTTTCCTGAGTTGGTGACATTAAATAAGTGAGAACCACTCTCGACTGTCCTTTGTAGTTGTGTAAATGTAATGAGAGTGTGTTGTTGATGTGTGAGAGGGTGTGATAAGTTAGAGTCAACAGCAATGTCTCCTATATAGGTGTGAGGACTGTCTTCTTCCTTGACATGGTATGTAATATCTATGGACAGTACAAGGGTGATCAGTAAATGTAGAAGACACAGTAGACCAATATATGGTGTCATGTCTGGAATTCTTCATCACATTTCAGTAGGAGAAATTGCTATAAAAGACAACAAATAGTTAAACATTAAGTAGAATAAAATAAGTTCATTCAAAGCTATAATAACCATTATATAAATGATAATTGTTTGTATATCTTTTTCATGTGCTCTAAATAATTTAAAATTGCATTTTTTCTAATCTAACACGCTAACTCACAATATACAGATGATGCTACTTCCTTGGAATAAGGCAGCAACCTTTCTGTGCTTAGAATTGCATTTAGAATATTTTGGTTTGACAAGTTTCATGATTTACTATTCAGAAAGTACTTAGAAAGAGACAATGGCTTGATACTGGTTCCAAATTATGGCATATGGCTAGCAATTTTTGGGTAAGTGTTAATTGGCATATATTGATCCTAGTGCTCAACTGGTATTTATTTGATTGACCCTGAAAGGATAAAAGGTAAATCAACCTCAGAATGTGAAGATGGATGAAATACCTCGAAGCATTTTACCCGATGTGCTGATGGCTCTGGCTGCTTGCCACTTACAATGGCTTACTATTAAAGTAAGCAAGGATATTTGTTGAGTAAATAATCAGAGATTCTTTAAGTTACATTGCTATACTTAATAACAAATGTTTAATCTAAACTTGGATGTATAAGAATTTAATCCACACTGTAGTTATATGTTAAAATATTATTTGATACTGCTGTTAATGATTCTATTTCTGGTTGAAAGAATAAATGTAATGCAAAACATATCTTTATATTGTAGAAGTGTGTGCAATACTTCTTGAAGAAATCTGAAGCCAAGCTCCATTCCTCAATACACACACCAATATAAACACCTTCAGGCACACATATATTCTATTCTGAAAATGGCATTTCCTTAGAAATGATGCATATAAATAACATGAATGCTCCCAGTGACAAGGGAGCATCAAAAACTTTTTAAGGATTCTATAGTGTTTTAATTATTATTTCTAGGTTCCAGAGTCCTTTATTTGAATTCAGTCTAATAAGAAACAAAGCAAAAACCCCTTATATGTATTTCTGTGTCCTCACTTCTCTCTATTTATATGATATTCTCCTTCATCACCGTCTCAATGTCCCTCTCATATTCCACCATACGTCTCTCTGTGTCTTAGTTTTGCACTTTCTTCTCTCTTTCTCCCTTTCATATGTTCCTGTTTCTTTTCTCTACCCTTTTTCTCCTCTATCTGCTACAATATACTGAGAGCTATAATTAATTTTTGTTGGATACCTTGTGAGCATATCTAGCAGCATTATAGTTTCTTAATTAAAGTCTGCACAAAGGAGACATATTCCCTACAAGCTGCAATAAATGTAATCCATCTAAGAGAACAGTTACTTCAAAAAATCACATACTCTGAAGAGATGTTGACTCTGTAAGCTGTGGCAACGTAAAGCCATCTAGGAAAAAAATAACCTCGCAGAAGGCAGAAGGGCAGCTTAGTCTTGACAGAAGCCTGTTTAGTAATGGTGGCATGATAAAATGCAGCTAGTTCGTACTGTGAAATGGATGATCATAGGAAGGGTATCCAGTCAACAGAGTTATGTGAAAATTATGATGGCTGCCAATATTATGTAAAACTTTCATTGCATAGATAGAACTAACACTTGTAATATTTATGTTATGCACAGTATGGAGTCATTAGATGGAAACATCTGACCACAGGAGAAAGCTCCACAACTGTCATCTATTGAATGCACAGAACAGAAATTTCAAACAACAACCAACCCCAAAATAGGAATCCTCTTCCTTTTATTAGGTAAATCACTCCAGGGCTGCCAACAGGAAGATCGAGACAATAAAAAGTTAGGTCTGGAGAGATTGTAGAGATGAAGCCAGTAGATGTATAATGTGTAGAAGAGGGGAGCCGCAGTTAAACTTTTTAGAGGCAAAAGTCATGTCTATATTCTTCTGGATAGGTAACAGCACTGGGAAGTTGAAGTAATCATATTGGAGGCAGACAAAAGGATAGATAAAGAAACTGAGGCAGTCAGAGAATATACCCAAACAATTACAATCAGACTTGTCATAGACAACATGACTGCAACCATTATCTCTTCACTTACACTGCAAATGAGAGAAACAGATGAACAACAGGATTGTTTCAATAAAACTCTGTTATGGATCAACATGATAACAAAATAAGTTTATATTTCACACAAAATATCTGAATAAGAAAGCTAGACAAGATTATATTTATCATCCATTGTAATGATATTGAGGATGATGATGGTGATGAGGAACATTCTTTGCTTATAATGCACGAAGGATTATATAATGGATATATAATGGATATATATATATATATATAGGGATATTAGTGATTTGTTAGAAGTCATTAAAAGCTTAGTGAATTATTATGGCAAAACATAAACTATATTGACATACATTATTAACACCCAGTATTATTGGCTATAATCAATGTTTTGACAGTTAAATAATACACACACACACCACATATACATATATCTATTTGGACAATATTAAACCATTATATATAAGAGATATCACAGCAAAATATATAGTTTAATACTTCTTGTATAGATGTTTCTTGCGTGATTCTGACATTAAAAGACATAATCCAGTTCAAAGTAATTGTATTACAATGACTACTGCAATGGTTGTTGCTATTAATGGTGGAAATGATGGCTAGATCTCTCGATCCTCCACTATCCCAGTCCCTGTGTATATAAATATACAACATGGCAGACATTTTAGATATTATCCTTACCGTCTTTCATTAGAAACACATATTAAACAAATGTTATAATAAATATGAAAAGAGAAGAAAGAGAAAGAGAGAGACTTACCTGCATTGTTTAATCCTTCACTGTAGTTGTGTGTGATGGATGATGTGTATCCTGCTGTAGTGTTCCACTCTAACTGCTGCTGCTGCTGCAGTGGTATTATAGTGGTACTGCTGCTGTTGTAGTAGTGTTCCTGTGTTACTGCTGCTGCTGTTGTTGTAGTGGTGGTGGTGTTCCTGTGTAACTGCTGATATAATAGTGTGACAGTTGCTGTATGTAGTGGGAGGTGAGATGTTAGCCAGATGCTGGTGTGTGCTAGTTACAACTCTATGTCCTCCACACACACACACACAATTGTGTGTATGATGAACAAAGAAAAAAGCTATCAGCCTCACTTTCAATATTGAAAGAAATCTAGAAAATCTCTCTCATCCAATAGGAAATTACTGCAATGATGTCTGTGTCACACAAACACATCAAATAAGGGAAGTCATGTTAAACACAAGGAACTTCATAGTTGATATGTAATAATATCACCATATTACATATTTTCTGTCCAGAAATTAAAAATTTACTTGAGAAATTCAAAACTTATTATTATACAATTTTAAATATTTCTGCAGAGAGATGTAAATCTTAGTAAAAGATAACCAAAATTTGATCACTTTTAAAGTTCATTTTAATTAAAGTTTAAATTAACCTAATTTTAAGTGTGGAAATGAAAATATTTTCAAATAAATTATTTTGAATGCAAAAATTATTTTCTAGAAATATACTAATTTATCTTCAATATGCCACTTTGTAAAAGATGAAACTTTGCTATTTTAAAATATGATTAGCTATTTGTAGTATGCTGGAAGTGAGCTATTTACGTCTAAAACAATTATCAATTTGGTAATTAGTAAAAGTACTTCTAAAGTTGATACAGTAAGAAAATGCAAAGACAAAATTTGTAAATAAAGATAAAACAGCAGAAGATACATATTAGAATTGGTGTGAAACTAAAAGATGCCACAATTAAACATTCTTGGATGACTCAGATTAATTTATCTATGTTTAGTGAAATGCCTATACCAAAATGAAAGTAAAAAAATAATTTTATAATAATGTACTATGGTAATATAAAATAAGGTGTTTCTAGCATTTAATGCATCAGAAATGTAAATTAGGGGTCATAACAGATGCCAATGTAAAGCCCTTATGTGTGATGTGTGAAAGAAACATAGAGTTGATATTTTTATATGAATATAAAGTATTGTATAAGATTTGGTGTGTGAGAGAATCATTTAACAATAGTCATGGAACATCTATTATGTTGGCTGTAGATAGGTATCTTGTATTTGTTGTCCCTTTAGTATTGTGGCTGCAACTGGATTGTCATTGGTATATTCTGCAAAATATCAAATATACAAACACAAATTACATTTCAATATAACAATTCCAATATATAAAAGATAGAAACATTGATCTTATATTACACTAAGCATAACATTATATATTGTCCTACAGTAATAAAGGTAATTACATTTATATGTTATGTTTCGATAAAAGTTACCTGGTTCTGCAGGTGTCTCATCATATGGTTTAGTCTTGCCATTACTCTTGCTAGCTTCTCTGTCCTTTTGGGATGTTAAGGAGCCACTGTTGTAGTTGCAACTGGTGCGACGTTCTTGACTATGGATTGAATCACATCTCTGTTGATTATATAAGGAGAAATCCTGTATAAATACAAGTTTAGATCACTCCTAATTATTCAGTTTGTATTTCTATAATGAATATTGTATGTCTTTTGATATCTCTAAAATTATAAAGAATAATCAATTCAACTGTGAGAGCGTTGCAATAAATATTAGCTAAAGACATAAAAAATGTTGTACACACAAGTGACTGAAGTTGAGTTTTATGTAGTAATAACTGTACAGATGTGAATAATGGATAAAATAATTTTTATAATAATAAGAAATAAAACAAAAACATTTTTTTTCCAAAATGATATTTACATGAGATTTAAGATACAACAGCTAAAATTGTGTTTACCTGAGGCACAGGTGGAAGTCTCCTTTGTGTTGTTGAGAATTTCCACTCATCTGGTGTCTGTTCCATTTCCAGAAAAAACTGACTTTTAGATTTTATTGTCTGAAGATTTCGGTTAAATATCTCTTCTGCATTTCTTGTTATTGCAACAGGATTGTTAGTCTGATATAGTAATTGTCTCATCTCAGTCTGAGAGAGAAAGTTGGGATTATCTGCAGTTGTAGGTGAGTCATTTGTGTGATTAATACATCTGAAAACACACAGTGTTATGGACACTACAATAGCCACAGATAGTATTACAGCTGCTGCTACAATGATAATTAT
>NC_068994.1:2967700-2971532 GCF_001194135.2 Octopus bimaculoides | reverse complement strand
CATTTCTCGATCTATTGATTGTGATGTAGAAATAAATCCATATTTTGTCAGTTGGAATGGAATGTTATCATTGTTGTTATCATTGATGATAGAATATGTAAGTTGGCCTCCATCTTCAAGATCAGGGTCTGTAGCATTGATGAAGCCAATAGGGAAGTCAACTTTCTGGTTTTCATAGGTGAGGAATTGGAATGTCTCTTTGGTAAAATGTGGTTCTACATCATTGACATCAGTTACTTTGACAGAGAAATATTTTTTACTTTCTAGTTGAGGTGACCCCATGTCATGACACACAATAGATACTTTATAGTGGTCCCTTATTTCTCTGTCAAGATGGCCCTTAATAATTATCTTATATTCTTTAGAATCTATTTTGGCAAGTTTAAACTTATCATGTTTTAAATCACAGATAACCTCACCATTGGGTCCACTATCAGTGTCAGTGACCATAACATAAGCTATAAAACTATCTACTTCACTGTTTTCTGAAACAGCTGTGGAACTCTCTGTTAAAGGAGATACAAAATCTATATTTATCAATGGAACATTGTTTTGGTTATTAATTACATAAATGTGAATTCTGGCTACCGACTTTAGTGGTGGATTCCCTCCATCTCTTGCTTCTATAAATAAAGACTGCATCTTACTAAAGTGAAAATTATCATGTAAAAATAAATCTCCTGTTTTCTTATCCAATACAAAATATTTCTGGATATTTTGAGATGTTTTATGGTTGAAATGATAAGATATCTTTCCATTTTGTCCAGAATCTTGATCTGTGGCTTTTAAAGTAAGAATTGGTAAATGTCTTTGATGTGAATTATTTATAGAGATGTTGTAGAGTTTCTGTGAAAATACAGGTGTGTTATCATTAACATCTGTCACAGATATGCGTACCTTGAGCGTAGCTGTTTTCGGAATTTTCCCGCCATCTTTAGCCTCTAAGGTCAATATATACAAATCCTTTACTTCCCTGTCTAATTTGTCTTCTAACGTCAGTTCAGGTATAAAAACACCATCATTATCTTTTGCCATATACAAAGAAAATGGTTCTCTTTTATGGTATTTTATGTTATATGAAATTTGGGAATTTATGACGGTAATATCTCTGTCTATAGCATATGGAATTTTTTTCTTATTTCCTTTCAGACTATCCTCTGCAAACTTGATACCTATTTCATCATCCGTAAATTCTGGAGAATGGTCATTGATGTCTTCTATTATTATTTTCACCTTCAAAATCTTCATGAAAGTTTTTCCTTTCCTCACTGCTACTTTAACTATTCTGGAACATTCCTTGTTGTATGTACACAGAGACTCAGCATCCAGTGTTTGAGTAGTGTATAGTTTTCCTGAGTTGGTGACATTAAATAAGTGAGAACCACTCTCGACTGTCCTTTGTAGTTGTGTAAATGTAATGAGAGTGTGTTGTTGATGTGTGAGAGGGTGTGATAAGTTAGAGTCAACAGCAATGTCTCCTATATAGGTATGAGGACTGTCTTCTTCGTTGACATGGTAGGTGATGTCTACAGACATTACAAGAGACTGTTGTGTATATAGCAAACACACCAAGTAAAAAATGTTTTCATTCATGACTGCAACTCTTCATTCCTCATTATTATTGAATATTTCTACAAGTATAATAGAAATGGTTTAATACCAGCTTAAAGAAAAATTTTGACATGAAAGTTCATCAAATATAAACCTTGGAGTACTGTACATTAAAAATAGATTTGAAAATTGTGAAAGAAAATCATTAAAATTAAATGTTTTTACGTGTTCCTATTAGTGTGAAGAAATAGTCCGGGTTTACATTAGAGTTATCTCCCCTAGACGTTGTAAACAATACTCATCTGAGGCGTTCTTTTGAAAATTTTATATATCATGCTCACCGTCGTTTAACGTCCGCTTTCCATGCTGGCATGGGTTGGACAGTTTGACTGAGGACTGGCAAGTCAGAAGGCTGTACCAAGCTCCAATTTGATCTGGCAAAGTTTCTACAACTGGATGCCCTTCATTACGCCAACCACTCCAAGAGTGTAGTGGGTGCTTTTTATGTGCCACCGGCACGAGAGCCAGTCTGGCAGCACTGGCAACAAACATGCTCGAATGGTGCTTTTTGCATACCACCAGCACAGAACCAGTTAGGCAGCACTGGCATCGAACGCGCTCGAATGGTACTTTTTACGTGCCACCAACATGGGCGCCAGTCAGGTGGTACTGGCATCGGGTACGACAACGACTTCACTTGACTCAACAGGTCTTCACAAGCACCGTTTATTGACCAGTAATTGAAGGGTACTCTTAAATGGGCTGATTATGCTTCACAGGCATAGGCCACGTTATGGTCTCACTTGGGTTGCCAAGTCTTCTTAAGCACAACATATCTCAAAAGGTCTCAGTCACTCGTCATTGTCTCCGTGAGTCCTAACATTCAAAGGCTGTGCTTCACTACCTCATCCCAGGACTTCCTGGGTTTACTTACCTCTTCCACAGGTTCCCTCTACTGGGGGGTCTCTCTAGCATAAAGGGACATGCTGAAACAGTACTGATGATAATTAAACAGTACCGATGATAATTAAAATACTAGGTTTGTTAAAAATGAACAAAAATATACAAGCCACACCAGTGCTTACAACATTACACACAGTTCACAAGGTAACTTTGTGTAGCACAGTCCACATCCTACACAAATACTTTGAATCCAATAGCACAACTCATACAGTGCACCAGCACATATACAATACAATAAGCACAAAATATAATAACACAGATTCATAGTCTATAGAATCAACACCAAATAACACAATGTAACATTAAACACCATCAATACTCAATGAAATTAAACACACTCCTATATAACTGAAAATCAACAATGTAATGTTGGAAAACTATGGGCTTTTATTGACATGGAAGTACTGATAGAACAACTTGTACAACTAATACTACAATAAAGATATATGGCACTCAAAAATAAACAGTTGAAGATAAAGATTTTGAAATAACCAAAAGTAAATATTTTGCCAAACAAAACAAGGTGGGAAAGTTCATAAAACAATGAAAAATTATTTCATTCTTCCCTTAAATTTAGTTTCTACCAGAATGAATATGTGCATGTCAACGGAGCTCTTCTTGGCTGATATGTTGTACAAATATTCAATGTTTACTTTCAGGTTTGTGGTAAAATCATGGAAGTTGAAGCACACTGCAGGACTGAAGACATGTGTTCCCATTCTTACAGTAACAGACTGAAACTATCTTCATGCCTCCAGGAGCACTTTATGTACATACTATGTATGCTATATCAAAACAGGAGATTAAGAAGAAGTAAAAATGTTAGTTTCCAATCTTCTGTTTTGATATGTAATTACTCTGCGAAAATATTTCTCAGTATTTTCAACTCTTATGCATACCTCACACAAATATAGGATCCACATACAAGTCTGACATACTGGAATGCACAACATGTTTCAAGAGAACACAGTTTGGATTACAACTCTCTCTACATACTATACCTAGGACATACAATTGTATAACACCAACAACTCACTCTACACAACTGAAACTTATTACTGCCATACAAACGACTCACACACACACACACACACACACACACACACACTACACAACACAGTTACTGTCTGACAGTGAATTACTCAACACAAGAAACACAATCACCACCCAACAAAATTATACAATTCAGGCAGCACATATTCTACACAACAGAAAAGCACAATCAGTGGTCTACATCCTTAAAGGACAATGCTGCACACACCTTGGGAACACTGGAGGTATCCTTGGTGACAAGACAATGTCTCTAGCACTGATGCCA
>NC_068994.1:2907118-2967690 GCF_001194135.2 Octopus bimaculoides | reverse complement strand
CACTGGAGGTATCCTTGGTGACAAGACAATGTCTCTAGCACTGATGCCATGATAAAATGCACCCAAAATATTGGTTGGCAATAGAAAGGACATTCAACCATATAAAACATGCCAGAAATGGAATGCATGAGTGAGACAAGAGGAATGGTCCCTTATCTGAAACAGGATTTGACTCAGTCTGTGACAAGTCATCCAAACCATGCCAGCAATGGAAGGCTGACAAAAATGAGGATGATATAAGTATGTGTGTGTGTGTGTGTGTGTGTGTGTGTGTGTGTGTGTGTATGTCTACCGTTATGTTTACCCTGGTCTAAAATATAGTGATGTTTATGTTGTGACTCTATGTCCTGTGAGATAAAGGTTTGATAGAAATGATGGCTGAAACTAACATAAGAATACAAAATAGCAACACTAATATCAGAGACAATATTCTTTTCTACTCTAGGCACAAGGCCCGAAATCTTGGGGGAGGGGGCCAGTTGATTAGATCAACCCCAGTACGCAACTGGTACTTAATTTATTGACCCCAAAAGGATGGGAGGCAAAGTCGACCTCGGCAGAATTTGAACTCAGAACGTAAAGACAGACGAATATCAGAGACAATATTAAAAAGAGAAAAGGATTGTATAAATAATAAAGGAAAATGAAATCTAATTTCTAAACAGCCAAGTAGTTGCAATAACACAGGCTTTCTACCATTCTTACTGCAATATTTGCATCTGTATGTTGGCACTGAACAATTAGTGATTACTACATATACAAAATGAAAAGTATTTAATACAATATAATGGAACATTAAACATGTAACAATAATGTTGATGTTAATGTGAGTTTCTGGTGGAAGTATGATGTTTGTTAGAGATTTTAAATTCAAGAGTTTTAAATAGCAATGCATGTGCATAAATAGTGAAATTATGGACATGTAGACATGTATTCAAAATAAATAGGTATTGCAGAGGAGGATTTCTAGTAGAGACTAGAAGATATATAATTAAAGATATGAGAGACTAGTTAATGAAACGTCAGCTACATACAATAATCTATCAAAAATGCATTAAAATTGAACTCCAGTAATAATCAATGAACAATTCACATATTAATCTATCAATAATTTTACAATTTTCCTTGTATTTTGTTTTGAAATTTTAGTTTGTCTTTCTGTTTGTAAGGAAGGACATGAAGGCCACTGAAGTGAAATATATTACAATGTAAGCATTGTTTCGTTGCTGCACATGAGGTCTTTGGATTATCTTGGCCTACATTCTGACCGTAATATCAATCAAATCTTTAATTGCTTTCTTTAAATGAAATTAAGACTTGTAGAGTTAAAATAAATATTAGAATGCTTACAAATTAAAGGAGACAGTTTCAAATGAAGGAAGTGAACTGAACTACAAGAAACTTTTATTTTACAACAGATTAGCAAAAAACAAATAGTAGTTCCAATAAAAAATAAATACTGAAAGGTTCAACAATTAATAGGAAAAGAAACGGTTCTTGCAAACCAATATACAGCAGAAAGTCAGCCAAAATTCTTATGAGATAAAAATATAGCACAGAAAATGTGACATTAAACATTCATCTTAATTCTATTTCAAATTGTTATTTCCAGGTTAATTTCTATCATCCACTGTCTTCCACCATCTTGGATGTAAATCTCCACACAATGTTTCTTTCATAATTAAATCTGGTAAAATAAGATGCTTCGTATTCTTATTATTATTGTAAATATCTAATCATGTAAACCTTTTTAAGAGAGATTATATTTATTAAAGAAATGTTATAATCCAAACACAGAGAAACGAATTCATAAAACTCAACTCTATATTATTGGCAGATCAATATATGTTTTATGACATGTAATGAAACACATGTCTCCTATTTAAACTATATTACACCAATACTATTTACGAAAATGTTTAAAAGAATATTTAGAAGACAGTATGGAATTAATTGAAGGTAAATTCTCTGATTGTGGACAGATTCGTATGGTTTTTACAAATAAAGGTGTGTATATATGTGTTTTAAAAATAAGGGGACAAACTACTACTACTAATACTACCACCACCACCACCACTACTACCACTACTACCACCAATGTTGCTGTTATTAATGGCGGAAGTGATGGCTTGATCTCTCTATCCTCTACTGTCCAAGTCCCTGTGTGTATATACACACACACAACATGGTGAACATTTTACATTGTAGTGTTACACTGTCTTACATTAGAAACACATACAATATAAATATTATAATGGAAATGAAAATATAAAAAGATAATAAAGAGAGAGACTTACCTGCATTGTTTAATCCTTCACTGTAGTTGTGTGTGATGGATGATGTGTATCCTGCTGTAGTGTTCCACTCTAACTGCTGCTGCTGCTGAAGTGGTATTATAGTGGTACTGCTGCTGTTATAGTAGTGTTCCTATGTTACTGCTGCTGCTGTTGTTGTAGTGGTGGTGGTAGTGTTCCTGTGTAACTGCTGATATAATAGTGTGACAGTTGCTGTATGTAGTGGGAGGTGAGATGTTAGCCAGATGCTGGTGTGTGCTAGTTACAACTCTATGTCCTCCACACACACACACACAATTGTGTGTATGATGAACAAAGAAAAAAGCTATCAGCCTCACTTTCAATATTGAAAGAAATCTAGAAAATCTCTCTCATCCAATAGGAAATTACTGCAATGTTGTCTGTGTCACACAAAACACATCAAACAAGAGAATTCATGTTAAACAGAAGCTGTTTGATGAATTATGTGTAATTATCTTTCATATATTTTATAGATAGTGTGATTAATCGAGGAGTATCCTATTTAGTTCTGTTATTAAGTATTTTTTAATATTAAACTGATTGTAGTATATCCTAGCAATAAAAAGATTCTTGTAACAATAAAAAATTCAATGTTAGTTAAAGAAATAGACATTGTTGATACAAACGTGGCAAAAAGAAATCTAAACAACAGCTATTAGGCAACAACAGTAAATGTAAATTATTCATAATGGCTTTTGCTGCATAAAAACTGTATTTTATTATTTCTATGAAATATTCGTATAGCCACATTTTAAGTGAATGGACAAATTAGAAATCTTTAGTGTTGGAATGTATTTAATTTGGGGAGTATTCATAAGATTTACTCAATCGAAATTCAACACTAGATGTAAACATTTTTCATGTAATATTTCACTTTACTTCATATTATGCTAAATTTATTATTACTCTTCTCTCAGATGCTGTGGATACTACAAAATATGACAACATTCTGCAGAACCTCCAGATTAATATCATTAGTTAAATGATATAATAGCAAAACTTTTATGTTGTTTTATGCTACAAATGGTAGATGTAAATATAGAAATTAGAATCACACTAAAACTGGAGCTTAGAAAATTAAATATAACATTCAATGAGCCCAATATACTGTCATCAATGATAATATAGATAAGGGCATTTCTAGTATTTGAGGTATCAGAGATGTAAATCAGGGGTCATAACAAAAACCAATGTAAGGCCATTTATGTGTGATGTGTGAAAGAAACAAAGAGTTGATATTTTTATATGAATATAAAGTATTGTATAAGATTTGGTGTGTGAGAGAATCATTTAACAATAGTCATGGAACATCTACTATGTTGGCTGTAGATAGGTATCTTGTATTTGTTGTCCCTTTAGTATTGTGGCTGCAACTGGATTGTCATTGGTATATTCTGCAAAATATCAAATATACAAACACAAATTACATTTCAATATAACAATTCCAAGATATAAAGATAGAAACATTGATCTTATATTACACTAAGCATAACATTATATATTGTCCTACAGTAATAAAGGTAATTACATTTATATGTTATGTTTCAATAAAAGTTACCTGGTTCTGCAGGTATCTCATCATATGGTTTAGTCTTGCCATTACTCTTGCTAGCTTCTCTGTCCTTTTGGGATGTTAAGGAGTCACTGTTGTAGTTAGACATGCTGGAACTGATGTGACCTTCTCAACTATGGATAAAATCATATTTCAGTTGATTATAGAAAAGATAAAAAATTATATCAATACAAGTCTAGATCACACCTAATAAAACAGTCTTTATATAAAGAGTATTATATTTCTATAATGAGCATTGTAACTGTTTAACTATCACTAAACAAAAAAGAATAGTTAATTCAGAAAGTCGCAGATAGACTATAAATTTTAAGCAAAGGAATAAAACAGCTCATACACATGAGTTTCTGAAGTTGATATTTTATAGAAATGTTTGAACATATGTGAATAATCAATAAAATACTTTTGCATTTAAAATCAAAAGGATATCAGTGACATAAAATAATATTTACCTGAGGCACAGGTGGAAGTCTCCTTTGTGTTGTGGAGAATTTCCACTCATCTGGTGTCTGTTCCATCTCCAGAAAAAACTGACTTTTAGATTTTATTGTCTGAAGATTTCGGTTAAATATCTCTTCTGCATTTCTCGTTATTGCAACAGGATTGTTAGTCTGATACAGTAATTGTCTCATCTCAGTCTGAGAGAGAAAGTTTGGATTATCTGTTGTTGTAGGTGAGTTATTTTGTGATTAATACATCTAAAAATACACAGTGTTATGGACACTACAATAGCCACAGATAGTATTACAGCTGCTGCTACAATGATAATTATCCAAGTCATATTCAGGTTGTTACCAGACTGGAATGGGACAGCAGTCAACATTGGAGATGTATCATTACTAACAAACAATGTTAGTATGATAGCAGCTGTTGCTGATTGAACTGGAGTACCACTATAAACTCCAGCTAATATTAATGACTTTAAGAACATGGTATTTTGTTATGCAACCATAATATATTACAAAGTAGAGTAAATGGTGTTATAAGTCAATACCATGTTCTATTGTGCTAGTAATGCTATTACATCACTTGTTAAGGTCAGCTCATATGTTTCTGAAACATTTTGGTAAATTGTCCGCGAAAGATAGCACATCAGCGTGTAAGTGCAACACCCAGCACACTCTGTAAAGTGGCTGGTACTAAGTAGGACATCCAGCTGTAGAAATCTTGCCAAAACAGACAAATGGAGTCTGGACAGCTCCTGTCAAACTGTGCAACCCATGCCAGCATGGAAAACAGACATGAAATGATGATGATGATGGATTTCAGTATTCCATATGTGAGGAAAGCATTGTTTCCAGTGTCTTTGTCAGATGCTTTCAGAATTGTGATGTCCTTCTTACTGTGTGGATGGTAGTGGACATCTAGATTGTAAGGGTCATTATTAGGAAAGATGAAATAGGGAGCATTATCGTTTTTATCTAGAATCTCAATAACAATATTGGCAGTGTCATTGAGAGAAGGTGTTCCATTATCTTTCACTAAGACCTTGAACTTATAGATGTCTTTCATTTCTCGATCTATTGATTGTGATGTAGAAATAAATCCATATTTTGTCAGTTGGAAAGGAATGTTATCATTGTTGTTATCATTGATGATGGAATATGTAAGTTGGCCTCCATCTCCAAGATCAGGGTCTGTAGCATTGATGAAGCCAATAGGGAAGTCAACTTTCTGGTTTTCATAGGTGAGGAATTGGAATGTCTCTTTGGTAAAATGTGGTTCTACATCGTTGACATCAGTTACTTTGACAGAAAACTGTTTCTTAGTCTTCAATGGAGATGATTCCATGTCATGATATACAACAGATGTTTCTTTGTCAAGGTGTCTTTTAATAAGAGAATGTAACATCTCCATTGTGTCCAATATCATTATTAATTATTGTACCACAAGCTAAAAAAGTAAACAGAATAATGATCAGTGAATTGTGACAGACACTATAATCTGAAGAAATGTAACATTAATAAAGCAGTTACAAAAAATTCTCTAGAAAACCTAGCTTGGAGATAGAATTTTAAAATAATTGAACTAACTAACCCCAGTACTTATTGTCTTCTTTTTTAAGCCTAGTACTTAATCTATTAGTCTCTTTTGCTGAAATATGGAATGTAAATACACCAACACCGGTTGTCAAGAGGTGGTGGGAAACAAACATAGATACAAACACACGGCTGGCTTCTTTCAGTTTCCAGCTACCAAATCCACTAACAAGGCTTTTGTCAGCCCAAGGCTATAGCAGAAGACATTTACTCACGGTGCCACATATTGGGAGTGAACCTGGAGCCACATGGTTGGGAAGAAAACTTCCAACCACACAGCTATGCCTGCACCACACACATACATATAATACTCATACACACCCACTCACATATATTTTAGTGGATTCTTCAGTCTAATGGTTAATGTTATAGCCATTAGACTACCCACACAGATGATTTTTTTTTACAGTGATGAAGGTTTGTTTAAGATGAGCACACCTTTTGGAAATGCTGATTGTAGAAAGTTTGAGCAAATGCTTGCCACAAATTCAATTAACAACATACCTCAAGCTTTTCTATCAGAGAGTTAGAGTCTGACCAATCCTGGTAAGCTAAATGTGCATGTGCGTACCAAAGACAGAAATTTCTACACCCTCACACATACATTGAATTCTGGGAGCAGTGTTTTTGTAGTTACAGAAACTTTTATCACCAACAAGTGGATAAAAAAATATTTATAGCAATGCCAAAGTGTATTTAGTATGGAAGAGTGGACAAAGGCTGTGAGCTGGCAGAATCGTTTTTATGTTTGGCAAAATGCTTAGCAGCATCCGCTGAGGTTGACCTTGCCATTCATCCTTTTAGGGTAGATAAAATAAATACCAGTTGAGCGCTGGGGTCGATGCAATCAACTTACTCCTTCCCCCAAATTGCTGATCTTGTGCTAAAATGTGAAAACAATATGGGGAAGTGGATATGTGGATTGTGCAAGCAGAAATTTAAAAAAAAAAGTTAGTATCTTTAGAAAGGATGAAACAAAATCGACATTTTAAACTTAATTTGACTAAAACCCTTTAAGTCAGTGCTCTAGCATGGCCACAGTCAAACGACTGAAACAAATAAAAGAATATATACCTATACACACACACATATTATATATATATATATTAAAGGTGGTGCCCCAGCATAACCGCAGTCAAATGACTGAAACAAACAGGGGAACAGAGGGAATGGAAGGTATGGTGATGCAGACAGAAAAATAGAACACAGAATATGAACACACGTATAGTTTTATTAATATTTAACAAAAGTAACAGAGTGACTCAAGCACCGAGAATTTCATACATTGGTACTTAAACGCACGAAAACCCTCTGCTAAATATTAATAAAAATACACATATATTTAAAAATGATCTGGAATCTAAAAAAAAAACCAAGAGTCATCTCCCTTGCAACATTTGTCGTCTGCGTTCCGTTCGCAATTGCTGAGAGAAACGCTGACAATGAAGGCTCGTAAAATTTGTCTCCTTAGATTTCTAATTTTATATCGTCGCAAAATTTATTTAGGAAAATGTTTTCAATATGGATATTTACATGTAAAAGCAAAGGGTGAGTAATGATATTCATTTCTGATACATCGTATGAGTTTTGTTAATTTCTAACACAATGCTTGATAATCTAAAAAAAAGGGGGGCGGGGAGATTCTTTATTAAATGCTAAAAAGAAATTTTTCGAAGGACTTCCATGAGTTTTTTTCTTTTTTTAACAACGTTTTGTTAATATTTAATAGTTTGATAATCAAAAAAAGTTTTATTCATAAATCGAAAAAAAAAAAGTCTTTATAAAGTGCTAAAAAGAAATTCAGAGAACCTCCATAAGTTTTTCGTTACTTGTTTTTTTACTAACATTCATTAACGGTGTTTAAATATAGTTTTGCTTAAAAAAATTCGAAGTACTTCCATTCCCAACTTTTGAGCAGTTTTAGTGTCGTCTGCTTTAATGGAAATATTAAATTGTTATACTGTTTTAATATCGTCTGCTTTAAAGGAAATATTAAATTGCCATTTTGTTTTAATATCGTCTGCTTTAATGGAAATATTAAATTGTTATACTGTTTTAATATCGTCTGCTTTAATGGAAATATTAAATTGCCATTTTGTTTTAATATCGTCTGTTTTAATGGAAATATTAAACTGTTATATTGTTTTAATATCGTTTTCTTTAATGGAAATTACCATATTGTTTTAGTATCGTCTGCTTTAATAAAAATATTAAATTGTCTATTGTTTTAATATCGTTTCCTTTAATGGAAATATTAAATTACCATATTCTTTTAGTATCGTCTGCTTCAATGGAAATATTAAACTGCCATATTGTTTTACTATCGTCTGCTTTAATAGAAATATTAAATTTCCATATTGTTTTGATATCGTCTGCTTTAATGAAAATATTAAATTGCCATATTGTTTTAGTATCGTCTGCTTTAATGGAAATATTAAATTGCCATATTATTTTAATATCGTCTGCTTTAATGGAAATATTAAATTGCCGTATCATTTAGTATCGTCTGCTTTAATGGAAATATTACATTGCCTTTTCGTTTTAGTATCACCTGTAGGAATATATTAATCCCATGTATGTAACTGATGTTTGCTTACCAACCACATGGTTCCGGGTTCAGTCCCACTGCGTGGCACTTTGGGCAAGTGTCTTCTACTATAGCCTCGGGCCGACCAAAGCCTTGTGAGTGGATTTGGTAGACGGAAACTGAAAGAAGCCCGTCGTATATATGTATATATATATATGTGTGTGTGTTTGTGTCTGTGTTTGTCCCCCCCCCCACCAACAAACATCGCTTGACAACCGATGTTGGTGTTTATGTCTCCGTAACTTAGCGGTTCGGCAAAAAGAGACCGATATAATAAGTACTAGGCTTACAAAGAATAAGTCCTGGGGTCGATTTTCTCGACTAAAGGCGGTGCTCCAGCATGGCCGCAGTCAAATGACTGAAACTAGTAAAAAAGTAAAAAAAAAAAAAAAAGTATACAATTAAGGTTGAAAACTGAACTTAGATGTTGCTCTTTATCCTCCATAGCAGGCACTCTCTATAGTATGCATGACTACACATACAAATAACAATACAAACTGGACTTAAGAAGAGATCTTTACAAAAATATGATCCCTGACGTGGATAAGCAGAGATGGAGCACAAAGTGATTCCTGATATAAGTAGAGAGATGAATCAAACTAACACAACACTGCCAATGGGATTGGACTCTTGGCTACAACAAAGCCTCAGTTCTAAGAGGGTGATGTGTATAATGAATCACATTAAAAAAGTAAAACTAATTATGTGTGAAAAATATGAACATGCACTAACATATGTGATACACCAACATTTACACAAATGACACTTTTAATACTTTATTAATCTAAGATGATAGGATGAGATTTATTGCTATATTAAGGAGATAACACAGCCCTTCAGAAGATTTCTCCTCATCATGTTCAAGGAAATGTTTCTGTTGTTTACTATTAGATCAATTGTAGCCAAAAAACTATGATGAAAAGTGTTAGTCATGACAATCCTATCATTTGAAAAGTAGGAAATTTATTTTTAGCTCAGACATTGTGCAATTTGTTGGGGTTTTGGTCTTTTCACTAGATTCAACAACTAAATTATTGTGTGTTTACCAAACCTTGATGTATTTGATGGTAAAAGTGTTTGGTATTAAGAAAAATGTTTGCCTGACAGGCAATATATCTGTTGTATAATAGAAATGCATATAAAAAGGAAACAAAAACTATTGTTTTGAATTACTCTTTAATTTGAAATAGCTATTTTCTTTACCTTTTAAACACACTTCTATAAAGTATTTGCAGATAGATGAATGGCTGCATTGAAACTGTTAAATTTAATGAATTCTAAACATGGTTCAATCTTAGGTTTCAGTAAGTTGACAATAATCTGTTTGTTAATGCAATTATTACTACAGTTCTATATTTAAGAGATGAGAAATTATATACATTATATACATTTGACAGATATTTGTTCTCATCTTCTTTGTTGTCAACACAATGTTTCGGCTGATATATCCTCCAGCCTTCATCAGGTGTCTTGGGGAAATTTCAAACATGGGTTCTCATTCCTAAGGTATTTTTCGATGTTGTTATTATTATTATTATTCAGGTCACTGCCTGGAATCAAACTCAGAATCTTGGGGTTAGTAGCCTGCACCCTTAACCACTATGCCATATGCCCTTGGGTATATGGCGTAGTGGTTAAGGGCGCAGGCTAGAAAAAAATTAAGATGTGTGTCAGTATGTGTGTGTGTGCGTGCATGTTCACCATTTATTTTTCCATATTAAATTCCAATATAATTGTAATCTTAACATTCTGAAAGGTATTTGTAGAAAAATTTCAGAAAAAGTACCCATCCGACTCAGGTGAATTTTCTGAAACCCTCTCCCCGCCCACAGAATTTTTTTCCATTTCACATCAAATTTCAATATAATCAGGGTTTAAGCTATCTGATGTGTATTAGTAGAAATTTCATTTAAAAAAAGCCATTTTTCTGAAAGTTATGACGAAATTGAATTACTTGTGTAGGTATGCCTAACCTTAAATTATCTTTATAAATAATTGTAGAGCGGACAAAATGAGTAACTTCGGATTTTTTTCCCCTACCTGTTTGAAATCATTATATTGCAAGTAATACCATCAATATTTTTTACTGTTGCATCATCTTAAGGAGTAGAAATTGGTCAATATAGTTGTTGCTGAAGTTGAGTTAGGTTGAGCGTAGATGACAGGTATTTTTCTCTTTTCAAGAAATTTTTCCTCAATTTGACCTGATTGTAATTGAGGTTACTAATAAAATATTTGGATAATTTTTGGTGTGAAACAATTAACATCCTTTTTTCAGTGGGATTCCAAGTAAATTTTTTTTCCACACTAATGTCTAATTTGATAATTTTCAAGTTTCAAAAGTGATGTTTAAAAATGGGGTAAAATGAGTAATGCCTAATTTCAATGACTTCGTCTCTATGTAAATATATCGGGAAGAGAGCCACTACAGCAGATCATGAAGAAGCTATAGAAGATATTTTGAGTTTTGTTTTTTTATTTAGTTCAGTTTCATTAATTTCATGTGCTATTTTTCCATGATCCTCTTCCATTTGACCTAGATATTTTAAATCTTGGGGCGGAGGTAAAGAATGTGTACACCACCAGTTTTCGGTGATGGGTGGGTAAAACGGAGGGGTGGAAGAGATATTGAATGTTTCTTAAAGGAAAATTAAAATTTTGAAAACGTGATTTTTGGGCAAAATCGTATTCTCCTATATCGAAAACATAGATATCTGAAAACGGGTGATGTACACATTCTTTACCTCCGCCAAGTTTTGTTGCATTTCTGATTTTTGTGATATTTAAGGATGGATATTGATGTGCATAGGTCACTTTTCAAATGTAATTCTGGAAAATTGAAGAGGAAAATGTACCTTATCTTGGCTTAATCATTTTGCCCCAGCTAAATTGGTCTTTCATATGAAAGGACGGCGATAATTTTCTGAAATAGTGATCAAATTATATTTTATAATGCTTTTAATGCATTTAGGGAAGGCTATTTACTTTGCTGATATAGTTTTTGAGGCAATCAATCGGTATTGGTCTCGAGAAAGTAAAACTATACGTTCAGCAACTTTCGTAAACATTTTTTGTTTTCTTTAATGTTTATTTTTTGCAACTGAAGAGTGAAAAAGACGGTCGCACACACACTCATTGTCTTTCATTTACACAAACACTCACATATACATACATAAATAAATATACGTTTTGTTTTCACGAATGGCTTATGTTCATGTGCATGTACGTATAGTTGTGTATGCATGTGTGCCAGAGTGTATGTATATTTGCATATATTTATAGGTCTGTGTATGTAAAAGAAAATCAAGAAATAAAAATGTTTTACGGAAATTGCCGAACATATGGTTTCGCTTTTGTAAAAGATATATTGTCTCAGTCAAAAATGCAATAAAACACCTCATCCCCCCCCCCCATTAATTATTTTTTTTTCAAACAAGCACAAGACCTTGAATTTTCTGGGACTGTAGCCGATCGAAATCGATCCCTTTTCCTGGCTGCAACATATATCAAAATATATGCAGCATGCTTTAAAGTTAGAGTTTAAAATTTCTCACCTTTTGTAACAATAAAAAGCCTCAGTCCGCGAAAACTAGTTTGGTCTGAATCGGCAAAATTTAAATAATGAAATTCGTTAATTTGGAGAAGTTCGTATGTCATGGGAAAACGAAAATGCTTACAGTTCTGCATTTCACCTTGTAAGACAAAAGTACTTTAATACCTCTCTCGGAAGGGGTAGCTTCTAAACGGCACTTGTAATTTATTCCTCGTGGGTTATAAAACAACTCACAAACTTTACTATTTTGAATAAAACAGTTCAGGTGCGCGACAAGTTATGTCCCTTGCAACATTTTGCCGCCAGTATTACAAAACGTTCACACATTGTCACAGACACAATCACACAAAAAACATCGGTTACACTTGCATGCTAACACACAGAATCATTCACGCGTGGGTACTAACACAAATACAGTTGCACGTACGTACACACATGCGCGCAATATAAGCAGTCAATAAATATAACATTATATTGTCAATGCAAGTTTGTTTACTTTGTCTTGTTATGTTTCAAATTTTACATAATCCATAGAATAATTTTAGAAAATGTTCATAAAATGGATATTTTGTTACTTATGCCATGTTTTTACATATTTGATAAGAAAATTTACGTGTGTTTACTACTATTTCTTTTGTAACGCAGCAATGACTATAAATGGGAAATTCCCGTGAAGGGGATTTTCGGAATAGCTGCCTCGCCTAAATCGGAATTTTTTCCTTTCTCCAGATTTCCAATTTTTACAGTATTAGGAAAAGGCCTAACAAATGAAAAATATATATATATATTTATGTACGTATATATGTATATGCATGTATATGTATGTCTATGTGTGTATGTATGTATGTATATATATATATATATACTCTTTTATTCTTTTACTTGTTTCAGTCATTTACTTACATTTAGCAAATGCTACAATGTGATATTGAAATGAAACTACACAATTTAAAAAAATAGAATTAAGAAAATGAGAGGAGTTTAATAAAAAAAGAAACTGTTGACAATAACATTCTTATATGTCTAGTTTATAAGAATGAGCAAGTTATTCTGAAATAATAATGTATGGGAATTTATTTATAAATATTGCTAGGGTTAAGATATCTCAGATTTTATTCCTCTGTTTGGCAAAACAGTTGATTTGTAAGCAAAAGTTTGCATAACTTTTCAACTTAGTTCATAGTTTCTGAGTTCTGAAAAAAATAAAAATAAAAAAATTAATAAATTAGTAAGGTACATATTTTTTGGTAATAAAATACTCTTTAATATTTCCAAATATCTGAAGAGCTTTCAATTTTTGTTTTATTCCCCAATTCTGTATTGGTTATTTCTTTCTCTATTATGTAGATATAGTTTTGTGGTAAGGATTTGTTTCACAATCATGTGGTTTTGAGTTTAATCTCACTGCATAGCACCATGGAGAAATATCTTCTGTAATCATATGTCTTGTGTGTGAAGTTTGGTTGATAAAAACTGTGCTAAAGCCTACTGTATATGCATGTGTGTAGCAAAGTTGCATTCCTTTACATCAAAACATAACTTGTTAACTCAATAAAAAAATACTGACTAAATAAATACCAGATTGAAATAAGTAGAGGAGAACAATATGATCAACTGAAGCTCTAGACAGCAGTAAAAATTAAAACCCAAGTTGAGCTAACAAAGAAGCTTTGTAACAACTCTCATACAACCAAGCTAAATTGTGGTCATCCAGACCAGTCATCAAAAATTAGTATCCTTTAACACGGCACTGGTTATATCAGCAGAAGTCTTTATAAATGCAGCTGGAGCAAGCTGTTCCTGCTTTCTTTTTCCATGTAATTTAGCTACAACAGTCTCAAACCAAGCATTGTTATGGTTGAATAAAACACCAAATTGTCACAGCAAATGTGACACAAGAGCTTTAATTGAAGAACATATCTTTAATACTATTTTTATAATTTGATTCAAACCTTGTTTTTCCTTATGTTGTAATTGAAAATTGTTGCCATTTTTCTGTATAAGTTGCTGTGCCATCCAAACCTTTAATTACAAACTTTCGGAAGTGAACATTGATTTTGAAATATTGTTTCATAGTGCTCCTTAGTCCAGAAAAGGTCTATGTTTCCAGTGATATGTAAAAATTAATTTTCCGAAGTCCTCTCCCCACCCTTTGGAAAAGATTTCCCCCACAAATTACTTTATAGTCATAATGTATGCCGTTAAAAGGTATTCATATAAAATTTCATTGAAAAAAAAAACTATTTCCTTAAAAGCTATGAGGGAAAAACTCGGATTTTGAGAATTTTCCCAAGTCCTCTCCCCAACCCCTTAGAAAAGATTTTTCCCACAAATTTCTTTATAATCGAAATGTATGCCGTTTGAAAGGTATTTCTATAAAATTTCATTGAAAAAAACCCCATTTTCCTAAAAGTTATGAGGAAAAAGCTCGGCTCTTGTGAATTTTTCGAAGTCCTCTCCCCACCCTCCTATTGCTTTGCGCGCATTGTTTTTCATATTCGTTTTCTACACATTGTTTTACACCCATTCCAGTATTTTTTGGGAGGGGGGGGATTTTCATTTCCGGGTCAAGATGTAAACATTAACCAAATTTCCTACCAATATCTTTCAGTGTGTAAGTTACAATCATATTGGAATCTAATCTGTCTGAAGCGTATTTGTAGAAAATTTCATTAAAAATATCCATTTTCCTTGGAAGTCATGAGGAAACAAAGTGGGGGTGAGGGACACACATGTGTAGGTTTCTTTTTGTTTTCTTTTTGTTTCAGTCATTAGACTTCGGTCATGCTGGGGCACCGCCTTTGAAGAATTTTTAGTTAAATGAATCGACCCCAGTACTTATTTTTTTTAAAGCCTGGTACTTATTCTACCGGTACTTTTGCCAAACCTCCAAGATACGGGGATTTAAACACAACACCGGTTGTCAAGCGGTGCTGGGAGACAGATACAAAGACACACATTATTCATACATACACGACGGACTTCTTTCAGTTTCCGTCTACCAAATCTATTCATTTAGTCGACCTGAGGCCCGAAGCAAGTTTCTTACCACACAGTCACGCCTGCGCCTATTGTATGCCGAAAATAAAATAGCATACCAATAGAAATATAGTATTGTAAATACTAGTTGGAACTTCGGTTTAACAGTTCAGCTGAATTTATCAATTAATATGTCATTGGTAGAGTCATTAACAAAAACAAGACTTGACGGTTTAAAATTTTTTTTTATATCGTTTACAGGTAAAAATCAAGCATTTTCAGCGATAATTCAAATTTGATATAAGTCGTGGATTCAACTTAAGTGCATTCAAAGGACTTTTACGAGGACGCTCCACTTTGTAGATTTGATGTGGAGAAGAAAGGCACAAGGAGGAAGAGTAGAAAGCGATGGAGAACGAAGAAACAAGAAAAAGGGTTGTAGCAGCTGTGTGCTACACATCCCGCAGAAAAGTGGCGGTCGATTTTGAAGGATTATTGTAAATCTAGTTTCTCTATGAAAATTAAAAAGGGAGCAATGTGTTAAAATGCTTCATTTGAGAGTTAAAATTGGGTCGGGCACCAAAGCTTCTGGGAGTTAAATAATGAACGTCATCGATCTGGTTTTTTTTTTGTGAGTAACAACAGAATATTATGAAACTAGCGTTGTTCTACAATAGTCATTTATTTATTTATTTTCTTTAAATGCATGGCACGAGGTCTCAAATGAATAGGGGGTATATTCGAGTGAATTGCTCACAACGCACATATACATACAAAACGATGTGTGCATATGTATTGATGTATGTACATATACATGACACACCCCTTTTCTTTCTCCCCCCCCCTCTCCCTCACATACACACATCCATTTCATATCCGCGTATATACATTTTTCACTTTCTCCTCTCTTTCACTTTAAAACAGAAGTAAGTAAATAAAAAAAAATTACTGAAATTAACGAACCTAGATGACAGCTTTTCAAGTCAAAACAAAATATAGCCAACATCTTTTAATGAGAAACGCTAATCACTTGAAACTCAATTTGTTTCTGTTTTCTAATATTCTTTTTCCAATTTTGTTTTTGCCGCAGACATAATTAGGAAAAATAAGTTTGCTCCTAATAACGGGAAAATAGCGAATTATTCAGTATATATAGAGATTCGGGAAAAATGACATAAACGGATCGATATCGAAACAAGCGCACACACACACAAACACACATCGAATAGGAACGTCATCACTTGTCTCTCTCTTATGGAATTCAATTTGACCAATAATCAAATTCCTCTATTTGATGATTGATGCGACTTAGAGATCATTACATCGTGACCATAGCTTGCTTCTTTCAGCATGGTAAATAAACTTGTCATACTAATTGTGGCACATCAATGACAACAGTTTTCCAATTAAGAGTCAAAGTAGCCGATTCACTGTCTGTTTCTCAAAAAAGTCGACAGCATATATTTTAAAAAATATTGAGTGTGGATAAGTCTGGTTGTTTAATTATACTGGACAATTTCACAGACTCATGCCATAGTACTCAATCCTTCAAAAAGTATGAGAATGAATACACTAGTGCTTTTTAAATGAGAAAGCAAAATACATAAGATATAAACAAATAAAGATTGTATAGCCGTTAAATAGAACTACTCAGGTTCAAAATAGGTAATGTTTAGCTTTAATCTGAAAATGGTAAAATTCTGAGATAAAGTTTTCTAATCGCCGAAAATTTTGCGATGCTGTCCATTGTCCCAGCACGTCAGATATATCGTGTAATTTTGACGCGACCCGAAGATGATTCAAAAGCACCCTCTCAGGATTTGGGCAATATTGTACAGAAGTTTATTTACCTGAATTTTCATTTTTTATTTGTAATTACATTTAGAAAGTTTGTAACTTAAAAATAAAATAAACTTATGTATAGAAAGCGGTGGAAAGTGAAAGTAAATTGTGAGCATTTTCAAAAGAATCGTGTTTATATTTAATAAAATTTGCTTTATTTTCTTTATAATTTGACATATTCGATTGCGAAAACATCACTTGCATTTAAACGTACGCAATTGGCTCGTCAGGTTTCAATTTTCTTCAAAGTTTTATTTATCATCGTAAAACAATGACTAATACTAATGCCTTGGAGATGCTATACTAACACCTTGCTAGTTATTTAATATAGTCTATGAAGTTTTTGAGTAGTTTCAAAAAATGTATTTCTTTCCAAACCTCGCCGCATCAAAGTTATGTAACAAATCTAGGGTTTCTTATCTGAACAGTTTTCTAAGTATTATGTTTTATTTCTAAAAGTACTTTCAGTATTCCAGTTTAAGCAAATTGATTTCTAAAACCAAACCATTATCATCGGCTTACTGGTTTGTTATGAAAGATAATTCTGAATAGTACTGTTGAAAAAACTTACCTTGTTTGATTAATTTATTAGTGTTGCTAATGTTCTTTGTAATTAGAGCCTCTTAACAGGTAGTCCACTGTAACTATTGGCACAATAGCAGGCGTAACTATCTAACAGACTGCTCCAGCTGCTGTGTATTCCATGAACCAACTACGGGGGTGTCGTCTGGGTTATTTCCTTTGGAACTTACGTGATTTATAACGTTATATTGTTTTTATTCCTATATGCATTCTCCTCATCGTTACTCAATTATTGTAGAAAGAAGCTGACTGTAAATAATGCCTTTTCTACTCAATATAACTCGCTTTTTCGATTTGAAGTATAGAATTTCCTATAACTATGCAATGAAAGTTTTAAACTTGAACTCTATGTAAAACTAAAATCTCAAATTAGTTTTTAATATATCAAAATACATTCGTCAATCACGAGAATATTTATATTTAAATTTATTAAAAAGCAATGATAATCAGTGTCATATAATGAAAGAAATGTTCTGAAAATATTTGAAATGATTGATGTACTTTTTACCCTGTCTATAGAGGGTGGAATGTGTTGAAGATTTTTCACTTTTGAAAGAACGAAATACTTATTTCATTAAGTAATGTGATATATCGTACTTGGACATTCAAATTTCTATTTTCCATCCTATTCTTGGACATTCAGAGAGTGTACATTTCAATCAGTGAATTAAATTTATTTGTGAATTATACACTGCTGTAACTAGAAACCAAATGGAAAAGAGAAAGGTGACACCGGATGCTGGGAACTTAGCTGAGATTAGAGAAAAGTACAATATTTTGCCTAGGGTAGGAAAATAGGAGTGCTAATTGTAATGTTTTGATCTACCAGAAGAGGAAATAATTGAATTTGTTTTGGGGCTATATTCTTAATTTCTAAAGCATTCAATTTTGTAATATATGAAAATATAAATGGAAAGGCTTTAAAGATTTCCCATTTATAAAATATTAAGCATTTAGAGCAGAAGATGCTATAAATGTTCCATTTGATAACTTGTGTTCTTTTAATTTTACCTTGGTGCTTCAATTATACAGTGTATAAAGAACTAAAACTTATGTAGTGCTTGGTTACATCTTAAGACGATTGTTTTTTAACAGAATTTTGATAAAATATCTATAAATCTAAGAGTATTCCTATGTATCAAATGTATCATTTAGAAATATCAGCAATACTATCTGTATGGAATTTCATAATTTCTTGACATATCTTCATGACATCAAAGAATTCAAATAAAGTTATTTTGTTAGATACATTGGCTCTAAATATGTATCTTGGTTTTGTAGAAGATTTGGTTTTGGAGGAACATCTGGTTTAGATTCATCAAACTCTGTAAAATATAAAATAAAATAAAAAAACTTATGCTCAAATCATTGGATTACATATTTTAGCCAATTATTTTTAAGAAAATTTTCTACAAATCATTTCACGCAATTCTTTCTTCCCAGAACTGCTGTATTCTGACAGTAATCTACAGAAGTTCAAGCTGAGTATTAGCCTCATCCGTTTCATCAGTGTATGAGAGCTGGCAGAATCAATGGATACTGTCAATCCTTAGATTAAATAAAAATATATGTAATATATTACATACGCATATGTTTTGGTACTGAGTGCTAGCAGTCTGGTTTGTAAACTTATTCTCTTACATACTAACACCTATCAGGCAGCAGAAGATGTTAAAGTGCAATGAGAGTTTGTGAATAAACAAATATGAAATAATATGTTAGATCACCTTTGTACCAAACAAAATTTATTCTTATGAATCTAATGTAGTTGTATACTACTTTTGTAGTATCAAACTCTATCATTATGTCAAAGTACTCATTTTGAACTTTACAATTTTCACATTAATCATTTGAAATTAATTACAACTAAGAGAAATGCTAAAGATCATACAGAACTCTTTAAAAATAGAATATAATTCACAAATTACCTGATGTAATAGAAATATCACTGAAATTTCTTGTATATCTTTCATCCCAGGTACTTTCAGAAGGCCATTGGCATGGCAATGTATTACTCATATAATTGATACTCTTAGTAGATATATTTTCTCCATGCTCATCAGAAGATTCCTTACTTGGCTGATCAATAGGCTGAAGTTAAAAGAAACATTTAGTATGGTATTTTAATTGGTATATTTATTAGATCTCTTTCATAACACTAGGCAACAAAAGTTTTGCTACTATTAGATGAAATGGAGCTCATACGTATTTTGGGAGTGCTGATTTTGAATCTGCAATCATTTTTGCTCTAGCATGTCCCGTTTCTTTGCTATCATTATTATACTGCTATCAAAATTACAATAGTGTGAAAATTCATGGCAAATAAAATGTTATGTCAAGCATAAATTACCATTATTTGATATAAGAACAATTGCAACTAGGTGGACAAATAGTTTTAAAACCAATAAAACAAAGCAAAAGTGTAAAGTGAATATTATTAATTTTATGCGTTTTAAAAATAGCTTTGGTGTCTTTTCTTATGCTTATGTTGCATGTCCGTTTCTCGTTTTAAAAACCAGCAGTAGTCCGTCCGTATGTTTGGTGTAAGTCTGCCACTGTAGTGGCTTTTTAACTCATTGATTTCTTGATGAAATCATTCACCATGCTCATCGCTTACATCACCCATATTGGGTGGAAAAAAGTAAAGATGAGAGTGGAGAAAATGAATTTTTAGAGACATTCTTGCCCCAAGTTACTTATAAGCTTTCAAAAAATCATTCACAATTGCAATGGAGTTAAATGATTTTTCATTTCCCAAAATTTTTTTCCAAGAGAAACAAACTTTTCCCAAGCAGTTTTCTCTATTGGGATTAATTTTTCTTGAAAAAGCTCTTCACAAATTAGTGTGTGAATTTCTAGTTCATTAAAAACACCAGATTCGATCTAAGCTTCACTCTTGCTAAAAACAAATTTTTCACTGAGATATTTGAATCCTTCACTGTTTTCATTCATGACCTTAACAAAATTCTTAAACAAGCCAAGTTTAATGTGTAAGGGAGGAAGGTATATTTTCTGAGGGTCAACTAAAGGAATATATTTAACGTTGTATCTCCCTGGAGTGAAATCACTTCTCTTTGGCCACTCTTTTTGATCATAGTGATGCTTGTCATTTCTGCTGTTCCAAAGGCACAAAAAGCTTTGATGCTTTGTATACTCCATTTGCAAACCAATAACTTTCAAGTCCTCACATATATTCCACTTGTGCTCAGAATATTTAATCAAGTGCAAAATTGATTCATTGATTCATTAAGTTTCCTTTTATCCAACAGCATGTGCTAGTGGTATTGAAGATTTTTGATTGCCATTATGCAGTAAAACAGCTGTTAGACTTACTTTGCTGGAATCTATGAAGAATCTCCATCCTTCAGGATTATGGCTGTACCCCATCTCACATAGGAGTCCTTCAACATCACAACAAAAACAAATACCCTGTTTCTCTGTAAAAAATTCATGCAATTCTGTATGCCATTTTCGAAAATATGAGCATTATACAACATCGTGTAAAAGATTCTGACTTTTCTTTTGCTAAACCCAAGTCTCTAACTAAATCATTTAACTCAAGTTGACTTAATGAATGAGGAACTTTTTTTGAAGATCCTGGTTTATCTCAGTGATCTGCTGTATCACTCGGCATGCCTTCAATTGAAGTAGATGCAGTACTTTCTTCACTTAAAGTATCTTTGTCAAAAGATGAAGGAGGTTCTGGAATTGGAATATTTTCAACAGCATGAGCAAATGGTTTTAAAGCTGAAGGGCAATCTGGATAAACAATCTTGGATTTGTTTTTTTTTTTGAGAAACCTGTGATATAAATTAAGCAGAAATAACAATCAGTGTAGTGGTTTGTTGGTTCATGCCACATCATTGGTACTGCAAATGGCATACTTTTCCATTTACCATTTCAGTCATTGGGTTAGTGCTATGTAGCAGTTTTTGCAACAAACATGAGGTTCCCACAGTTTATCTTGGTCCCCAACTTTGCACCCAAAGTGAAGCTTGTAAGCATTTTAAAATTTCTTTGTAAGCTTATTTCTCTGATCTTATAGTGTAAATTTTCTACACACATAACAAAAGCTGTCCAAGTGATTAACACAAACTTTTCTGCTCATCATAAATATATACAGTAATAACCTAAATCAACAATCAAGGAAACCTATCAGTAAACTAAAATATGAAATTAACTGTAAATGTTACTGTAAAACATCAAAATATATTTCTCAAAAAAAAATCATTGAAATTATTATAGAATGTACTGAAGCTATGGTTATCACGAAACAGTTTTTTCCATCTCTAAATTTCAAACATTGATCATTTTAATAAATGACTAAACTTACTACTAAACTACTTTTCATATAACCTGGCTCTCTTATTTAATGTACTTTGTTTTAATAGCACTAGCAGTTATCAAGAAAAGGGAGTCTGAGTGACTTACTATAACCTAATATCAATAGCCTAGTGTGAGGATAACTTTACTATAATTACAGTGATAACAAAGTAAAAGAAATTCTCATTTTGGGTGGGGAATTTCAACCATGTTTCGTGGTCTGCTACCACAACAGCTCCTTTATAGGATCCAGTTAGCTCAAGACATCATTAGGAGGAACCACGTCCGGTTTCGGCCCCTACTCCTCTACCGTTTTGACGTGGCGGGGCCCCTCCTTTCGGAGGTGTCTTCAGCTCTGGTATTGGGTGCATGTCTTCTTTCTTCTATTCCCTGGCCTCTTCGATGAAGCATCAACGAGTGTCAGTGTCCGACTGATCATCATGTCAAGTTCTCCTTTTTATATCTGCTGCTAGGCTCCAGCAGGCAGCCCCAGCTAGTTGTCACGTGACACTGTCTAAATTTCCCGCTGCTAGGGTCCAGCAAGTAGCCCCAGCAAGTTGTCACATGACACTGTCTGAACTTTAACTGACAATGGAGGGTGCGAAGCCACTTCAGTGTCAGCCTGTCTCACCTAGACATGTTATGACTTTCAAGCCATATTCGGTCTTCCCGCTTCAGCCATATATAGACGCTGGCTTTTTCGACCGCCTCCTGTATCCTCCTTATCAGTTTTCTCAGTTCTGAGTTTGAAAACGCAAATCTTCTCTTGAATAGCGTTGTCATTTTTCTTTCAATGAAGCCTCTAGCCCCCACTGCCTTAATTTAACAGGTAGCTTACATTTCCCTCTATCAGCACTTATTTTTGTTTTAATGATGAGTATATGAATGAAAATCAATTGGTTGGAAAATCTGATGCTGTGAATAACTAAAAAACTACACATGCTGTCTGAAAACTGATGTCAGATTCGGATTCAGCACCCTAAAGTTACTTTAAATCAGCTGAAAAAGTTTAAATAGCATGACAAAATTTTTTTTTTGTTGCCCTATATAATAGTAGGTTTCTTTTATTTTTGTTTGAAATGGTATTTCCTGATTTTTTACTGACCTGCTATGTCATTATTCAAACATAGTCTAAATTTTAATCCAAATGAATGGGACTTGGTCTAGTCTTGACTAGTTTGTTAGTTTTAGAAATATGATATATACAACTATATCATTGTTTTAATTCCTTGAAACTAGGGTAGATATAACTAAAAATCTGAGAAATATGTTTATATTTTTGGTATGTGTTATTGTGGTAATGATTAAATTTTCTGTACTATTAATTTCATATATCATATGCATGCTGTACATTGTTTCAAGTGGTATCATATTTCAAAAGTTGGGGTAGAGGCACAGTTGTTAAAAGTCTGAAACTCAGTATTAGAAATAAACACTCTGATTAAGCCTTAAAAATGCATCTATATTTGGAATGTAGTACATGATATGCTCAGGGATTAAATTAATTAAAATATAATGTAAATCTTAAAAAATATAGAATGAGGTTAAAATGTCTGGGAATTTAAGCTATAAAATGAATGTTATAAATTTTACCAACCTGTGGAATTGGTGGAAGTTTTCTAGCTGTTGCTGAAAATTTGCATTCATTGATAGTCTTTTCCATCTCAGGGTAATAATGACTTTTTGAGCTCATTGTCTGACAATTTCTGTTATATGTGTCTTCTGTATTTCTTGTAAATGCAACAGGATTTTTAGTTTCATATGGCATTGACCTCATCTTAGAGCCTGTCAAGATTTTATGATTATCTGAAGTTGAAGGTGAACTTTTAATGTGATTAATACATCTGAAAACACACATTGTTAAGCAAACTACAATACCCACAGATAATATTACTGCTGCTGCAACAATGATTATTACCCAAATTATGTTTAAGTCATTGCCAGATAAGAGATGGGTTGCAGCTTGCATTGGAAATGTATCATTACTAACATGCAGTGTTAGCATGATAACAGTTGTTGCTGATTGAACTGGAGTACCACTGTCTTTCACCATGAACTGTAGCTCATACGTTCCAGCATCATTTATATTAATTATACGAGAGAATGATAATACCCCAGTGTAAGAATTTACTGTAAGCATGTTTTTATCGTTAGATTTTAATATTCCATATGTGAGGAAAGCATTGTTTCCAGTGTCTTTGTCAGATGCTTTCAGAATTGTGATGTCCTTCTTACTGTGTGGATGGTAGTGGACATCTAGATTGTAAGGGTCATTATTAGGAAACGTAAAATACGGAGCATTATCATTTTTATCTAGAATCTCAATAACAATATTAGCAGTGTCATTCAGTGAAGGTGTTCCATTATCTTTCACTAAGACCTGGAACTTGTAGATGTCTTTCATTTCTCGATCTATTGGTTGTGATGTAGAAATAAATCCATATTTTGTCAGTTGGAATGGAATGTTATCATTGTTGTTATCATTGATGATAGAATATGTAAGTTGGCCTCCATCTCCAAGATCAGGGTCTGTAGCATTAATGAAGCCAATAGGGAAGTCAACTTTCTGGTTTTCATAGGTGAGGAATTGGAATGTCTCTTTGGTAAAATGTGGCTCTACATCATTGACATCAAGTACTTCAATAGAAAATTGTTTTTCTGATTTGAGTGGTGGAAATCCCATATCCTGGCAAACAAGTACAATATCATAGCGATCTTTTGTTTCTCTGTCAAGAGGACATTTTGTGGTCATTTTATATTCATGTGAACCCATTTCAAATATTCCAAAGGTTTCATGTTCCAAATTACAATTAATCTGTCCATTTTCTTCGATATCATTGTCAGTAATTATGACATAAGCAATAAAACTACCAACTTTAATGTCTTCTAAAAGAGCAGTCGAACTTTCTGACAAAGGAAACACAAAGTCTATATCAATTTTTGGAGCAATATTATGATTGCTTTCTTTAGAAATTAAAATCACTGTTGTTGAACTTAAGGGAGGTTTCCCTCCATCTTTAGCCTCAACAAACAGCTTGTAAGATTTTTTGGTATCTATTTTGAAGTACTCATTTACAAACAGTTCTCCAGATGCCTTTTTCAACTCAAAATATTTTCTTATTTCAATTGGTGTTTTGGGACTATAATTAAAGGCAATCTTTCCGTTTGTCCCTGAATCTAAATCTGTGGCTTCTAAAACTAAAATTGGTTTTGATTTGGGGTGTTTATTCATTATTGAAATGTTATATACTTTTTGAGAAAATAATGGTTTATTATCATTAGAGTCAGTTACAGATATCTGAAAATGTAAAATATTTTCATTTGGTGGTATACCATTATCTTTAGCAATCAGCTTTAACATATAGTGTTTCTTTCTTTCTCTATCCAACTTACCTTGTAGAACTATCTCAGGTATGAAAGTCCCATCATAGTCTTTTGAAAGAGACAATGAAAATGGGTCATCTATATTTTCCTTCAGTTCATAAGCTATCCTAGAATTCTGAATGGTAATATCTCTGTCAATAGCATTTGGAATGGGCTTTTTAGTTCCTTCCCGATCATTTTCATCAAATTGCAAGTTTATTTCACTTTCTGGAAACTCAGGTCCATGATCATTGATGTCTTTTATGATTACTTTGACTTTTAAAATCTTTACATAAGTTTTTCTTTTCCGAACTGCTATCCTAACAATTTTAAAACATTCTTTGTTGATTGTACACAAAGACTCAGCATCCAGTGTCTGAGTTGTGTAAAGTTTCCCTAAGTTGGTGACATTAAATAGATGAGAGCCACTTGACACCTTCCTTTGTAATTGTGTAAACGTAACAAGATTGTGTTGTTGATGTTTAAAAAAATGTGACATATTAGAATCAGCAGCAATATCTCCTATGTAGGCATGAGGGTTGTTTTCTTCATTGATATGGTAGGTAATGTCTAAAGACACAACAGAGAACAGAAGCATGTCTAGCAAATATAGTGAAAGAATATTTCTTATCATTTTTGGTTTGTACTAGAGTTCAGTATAATCTTTAATTTGAGATCTAAAAGAAAGAAAAATAATAATTATTGGTCATAAATTAAAATTATATTCATCCACACTTTTTGTTTACATAGCATTGACAAGAATTTACAATGGATTCACTCCTTTTGTTTTTGTTTTCAAATTTTCTATCACTCATACATTTTATCAATAATGATTCTTATATATAAAGTAGTACTGTGTTGGGATGGTGTCACTTTGGAAGAAAGGAACCATGTATACAAGCCACATATTTCATTACCTGGACTAGTAAGCAGGTTCCTGTTTTAGTTTAGTTATCTGAACATCTCTTGAGTGTGACAGTTACTGTGATTACGAATTCCCATGGTAACAACACAAAACAAACATCTCAGAGCCTTGTACAGTCTTTGTTGAACCTCTTAGACCTTGCTAATTATTCTCAATCATAAACAATTATTTATATTTCCTTGTATTTAATTTTCTTGTGTACAACTAGCTGTTTGTGTTCAATGTGGCTAAAGGATTGCATCTAATGTGACGCTGATGTAGGTAAACACTTCTATGTCTGATATTGTTTTATTTGACTAACAAAGGGATCTTTGCATCAAAGAATCTATATTAATAGTTTTATACCAACCTTCTTTGCTCTGAGAACCAGCTCATTAAAACCAGGTTAGTAACACAACTAAGTATGAGGACCAAAAATATTAAAAAATAAGTTTTAGGTTCACTAAGTATAATTGTTATATAGATATTATCTTAGTTTCTCAGTTAATCAAATAATACAATAAAGTGGTAATCCCAATGCCTTGTATAGTCGTATTTTTAAAAATTACTTTTAGTCATTGAATGCCTTCAAGGGTGTAGTTTATTATATCAAACTTAGTATTTGACTGGCACTTGTTTCAGAAGGATGAAAATCAAAACTTCAGAAAGGACATAACTAAATACCATGAAATATCTTGTTTGATGCCCTACTGGTTCTCTCATCCATGAACTATGCCAATATAAACTGCTAAGCCTTCATATTTTTTTATATGAAAGAAAGTTGAGGTAGCCAAAAAAAAATTCCTCACAGTATATGGTTATATTGCTTTATGTTCTGTGTTCAAATCCTGCCAGGATTGACTTTCAGCCTTCAATGGTTGATAAAATAAATATCAGTTATATACTAGCATGATCAACTAAACTTATTCACAAAGTTTTATGGGCATGTGAAAATGTGAAAAGTTAGTGGGGGAGAAAAGTCTGTGCCAATTTAATTTTGTAGGAAAATTTGTCTATAGTGAACAGATAGAAAAGCAAGGTATTAAATTGAGTAATAATGACAAATTTGTACCGCTTTCAGTATTTTCTCTTTTATTAATAAGAGTAAATGAAATAATTACTTTTACTTTTAAATAAATCATATTATGCATTAATATACTGAAATCACTTCTCTTTAAATGCATAACATTTTTTCACAGACAATAACTCAAAGAAAAGCAATTTCCTTGTTTTCTGGGCACTAATAAATGATTACTGATTGTAAATAAAAACTTAGTACTCATATTTTAGCATCATAAATGTAATATAACTATTTAAATATTTGTTTGATGAGTGAGCACCTTGTGAGATACAAACTAAACTTATTACTATCTTCTGATAATAAAAGAAAAAAGTTAAATTTGTATATTTTCTGAAAGAAATACTTTTTAAAGAAATATTTTAAAATTATATTTTTTCTAAAAATTGTAAGTGTAAGAATGCAATGTGGAAAAACTTACTTGCTCTTTTGTTGAAGTTAGTGTATGTGACAAGACTGCTACATCTCTGTACTGTTCTTTATAACTGCTGCAGCAAGAATGTGAAAATATTGATGGACTAGAGGTGTGAGTCAGATAGGGAGAGACAGCAGCTAACATTTTTCTCTTCATTTGTGCTATTGCATGAACTCTAAGTACAGGAAAAATTACTTGAGTACAGAACAGTTAGCTTGCTGTACAATACATAAAATACATAAAGCCTTTGACAAAAAAAAAAACAAAACATTTTCTCATGTATTTTCCCTATCAAAAATAGATTTAAAAGTAATTTTGATAAAAACATCTATGAAATACCGATTTTATTTGAATATATTTTCACTTATTTTGCAAGTATATCTCTTACTTATTTCAATAAACAAAAATTAGTCAACAACTTAAAAATAACATTTTTGTTATTCAGATAGTATTGTTAAATGCATATGTAATGTTGAATTTGACAAATTTACTGACATATTGTTTTTTTTAATGTTTTTGTTCATATTTACTTCAGTTAATATTACAATTATCAGTACATGCCATCATTTACCATTGTATTATTATGCTTGATTAAGAGTGACCTCATAGATAAAGATTGCAAATACAGTTATGTGTATATTAATAAAAGTTTTTGATTTATAGAGTTGGGAAAATGGACATTGCCACATTTATTCCTTTCCCAGGCATACCATTGCATCACAACAAATCTTTATGAGAGTGTAATGAAACACTAAGATAAAAAGAAAGAAACCACTGTAACACAGTTGTTATCTTAAGATCCCTTATTTAAATGAAAATGCTATCACGTGGAACATTCTCTGAGAAACTACCAAAAAACAAAAAAAGTTTCTGACACTATAGTTTACACAACATACTCTACTCAAAATATAACTTGTCAGAATTTTTACATATGTAGCATCATCCACTGGTTACATTTATACAGTTGAGAAAGCATAAATGTGTCAGTTTCCTTTGTGTAAAGGCATTTTGTCAGCTATCAAAATACAGACATTTTGGATTCTATCAAGGCCTCTAGATACTGAGTTTCATGAAAGAGATAGACAAAGAACTGGGCTGAGTGGTAACATGCAGTGCTGGAGAAGACTCATCTGTGTACAAAACCCAATAAGTCCTCATCAAGCCTGCATGTGTTACTTCCTCTTTGGTATCTTCTCATTTCTCTGTCACTCATTTCTCCATTACTCTCCTCTCTTTACTCACTTCCTCCTTCTCTCTTACATTTACTATTGTATTGCATCTGAGTAACTAAGGATGACAGTATCTCATACACCCTACCGTCACCCTTTCTATACTGCCAGTCATTACTACCAGTCATCGCTCTCTTGTTCCTTAAGCCACTTGCTATTGACATCCATCACTCACCCTTACTATTGTCAACATCCAACTCTAATACTTTCTATTACTTTCTCTTCCCTTCTACCATCCTTTCATGCAATCACTCTGTTTCTGCCATCATACTCTTGCAATATTTAACTGCTCCCTCCTAGTTCTTCTGTCATTGCTCTTTCTATTTTCTTAAGCACATTAACTTGAGTGAACGACCACTTTATAGAGTAGTGAAGACTCTTTAGTCTTAAGGGATAAAAGGCAGTCTCACTTGCATTGGTACCATGATAAAATACATCCAGTATGTGCAGTAAAGTGGTTGATGAATGAGTTGAGAATGTGGGAGTGAAAGAGCTTTTGTTTGCTGGAGACATGATAGCCTCTCTTATGCTGGTCCTACATTAAAATGCACCCAGTATGTGTCGTGAGGTGGCTGTTAACAGGAAGACCATCTTACCATAGAAACCAAACCAAAACCTAAATTTATGAGCAAGATGTGGTTCTCTAACCCAACTAAGATGGGAGTAACATTCAATATGAACTGACTCAGACCATAATGATCTGTTTAATCCATACCAACATGGAGAGTGGATATAAAATGTCAACGGTGATATTTGAATCCTTTAACTGTGAAATTAAATTTCATGGTTATTCCAGTAATGATGTTGAATATCTACCAGAAAATAGAATTGGTATTTTCTTTAAGCTAAGTTGCCTCAATAAACTTGATATATTTCAATAAAATATAGTTTCAAACATTACATTCTTCAACAAAAGATAGATTGGGATATAAAACTGCTTTATGGCAGCTTAATTATAATGGTTCTCAAAGGGTAAATATTTTTCTCATTTTTTTTACATAGGTTTAAGACAGAGGAAACTTTTATAATTTTTATTAGAAGCTAAGTAAAACAAGAATTGTTATAAAACATGGAGTTTTTTGCTGGTATTACAAGAACATCCCTTCAACATTTTAAGGCATAGAAACAATTTTCTACTTTCCTGCCTTCATGTATATTTAAACACTAAAAAGTTTTTAAATCAATTTTTCTAATGAGAATTCAATATTTTTAAAAATCAAATTTAGACCTTTAAGTAGATATTTTAAAGTTGAATAATGTACTTAAAAGAACTAGTTTGAATAATTTAACTCGATTTCCAGATGCTGGTATCTCAACAAATTCTTTCTCCTTTCCATATATTTTCTCATGTTTTTGTCTCCCCTCCACCCTTGGTTTCCCCCTGTTAATAGAAATGACTTTTTTCCTAATGACACATAGTATTGGCATTCATGTTTTAGATTATGTTACTTCGGAATTTTATAAAATAATATTTTCTGGAAAATTTTTTAAAAAATTGTTAATCTTTCAGTTCTATTTATATATTTATTTTTAATGATATGTCTTTAGATTAATCTGATTCTTCTCTTGATAGTTTTTTTCTCTTTAGATGATGAGTCAGTAGAAATTAGAGTAGAATTTTTGATAATTTGTAGAAGTACTGTTTTCTTTTTGTGGAATGTTGTTGGAAAAATAATTAAGATGCAAATATCTAATTTCCTCTGTTTTGAACGTAAATATAATAATGGGAAATATTGGATATGATTACATTTGAAACATGTGTATGAGTATGTTATACTTATTTGATAATTTTTAAGTTATAGTATATCCATCAGTTCTGATATAATTTTCATCAATACCTTTGGTAATGGAGTGCTAATGAACTAGGAATGATACAATCCCTTAAAATATTTTATACAAACTTTGTGGATAGGTTATATCACAGTATTATTGCATACTGTTTAATTTTCACATTGATGATTATTTGTCAATACAACATTCCGCATTCTTTTATTAAAGGACAAAGGATTTGTCATTCTAATATTTTCTTTTTCCTCTACTTCATTCTCTGTCTCTCTTCTCTTTGCCCTACTTCTGCAGTCATTGTTCTCTCCTATGCCTTTCATGAACAGTAGGATCCCTTCCCCAAATTTCTGTCTGCTTTATGATAGGCTCTATCTAAGGCTATACTTTGCATTGTGATGATTGTTTGTATTTAAGGCTATAGTTGATTTTTGGCTGCAAACTACTGTTATTGCAGCTGCTGAAATAGTCTGTACATGCTTCTTGTTTCCCATTAAGGATTATGGATTTTCATTTTTTTCTTGACTTAGCACTACTTGTCAAAGTATATTATTTAGGTTTAACATTGTGTGACTTATTAGTAATCTACTCACAATTGCTGCAATGATTAGCATAGTTTACTTCAAGTATATTAAGGAGAAAAAAATGTTTTTACTCTGAAAAGCTTTAGCTTCAATTAGAGAAGGCTTGGATAGGAATCAGTAAGATTTATTTGTTAGGAATGTGGTTATAAATTAATTTAAACTACTACTACTACTACTACTACTACTACTACTACTACTACTACTACTACATCAACAACAACAAAATAATAATAATAATAATAATTCTTTCTGCTGGAAGCACAAGACCTCAAATTTGGGGGAAGGGATTAAGTCAATTACATTAACCTCAGAACATAACTAGTACTTATTTAATCGACTCCGAAAGGATAAAAGGCAAAGTCAAATAATAATAATAATAATAATAATAACAATAATAATAATAATAATAATCCTTTCTATTATAGGTGCAAGATCTTAAATTTTGAGGAAGGGGGCCAGTTAATTACACTGACCTCGGTGTTGAACTGGTACCTATTTCATTGATCCCTGAAGGATGAAAGGCAAAGTTGAATAATAATAATAATAACAATATAAGTAGTGGGGGAGCATCATAGCCATGTGTTGAGAGGAATTCTTTGGGGTTTGGATAATTCATCTATGGAAACATGGGTGTTTTGTTCAACATCCTTAAACAACACTTATTTAGGGACCTTTTGAGCGGGATGGGCAACTGAACCTGAAAAAAATTCTAACTGGGCCCCACCTGCAAGGTCATGCACTGTTTACCTTGATATGAGATCACTATGTTGCGTACATATGGTTGTGATGCATGTGCCTAGTGTACCCTTATCAGATGGGTAATCATGATGGTTAGACTGGGCTTTGTATATTTTACCCCAGTGTCCCTTTGATGGCATACACCGGTCTCTCAATCAATAATAATAATAATAATAATAATCCTTTCTATTATAGGTACAAGACCTGAAATTGTTGGGAGGGGGCCAGTTAACTTTTTGACCCCAGTGCTCAACTGGTACCTATTGTTCTCCACAATGGATACAGCTCCTATATCAGGGATGATATTGTTACAACACACAACCATCCTAGCTGCATTAAGGGGAAAGCCTCTTGACTGATTGATATGAAGTTAGACTCATTTGCCTGAAATTAAAGTTTGTCACTGACAAATTTTAACTTCTGGCCCACTGATATGCCATCTCTTCTCTCTGCCTTTCCTGATACTAATTCAATAGCTTTTGCTTTTCAGTGCTGGCATGTGTTGAATCACCTCCACTCAGGTTCTCTTGACTCACTTACCTCTTCTCCAGTTATTACCCACATTGTAACTAATTCTCAGTATTGGCTCTCATGCCCTCTCCTTCTTCCCTTGAACATTAGTTTTCTGGAATATCCTCCCTACACATCACATATAGTTCCTGCAATAATTGACTTGTAGCACATTAAGCTGAATATTAGCAGTATCTTTCTTGTTAGTCTTGTGGAGTAATGGCCATGGGCGTAGCTCCTTCCTGAGGTCCAAATTAATAAGGTAAAAAAAGTTCCAATTTTCAAGAACAAAATATATGTTAATTGACATATTATTCGAAATATGTCTTCTTTCACTTTGATACATGCAATATTACTTCATGGATTATGGTACTCCACATTCAAATTGGAAAATAAATTTAAATAGTTTTTTCTTATATACATGTTTAATTAGGTGTTTAAATTAAGCAAGAAAAATAATCACCATAGTTCAGTTAAAATTAAATTTGACCTTTAAATTATAATTCTTTTTTCATAATTTTGTGAAATTAAAAAAGTGTAATGAATGGAAGCAACTGCAAACAATATCTTTTGTTGTCCATGAACTGATATTTTATTATATTTCCAAGGGATTCTTACATTATTCAGAGAGAACAATGATGTTCATATAGATGCTTCTCATTTAAAGTTGGATATTTTTAGTTTCATGAATGCATATAATTTTATCTAGAATCATTCCAAGGCAGCTAATGAGAAAAATTACAATTTGTACATTGAAATAGTGAACTTAAAATGTAAAAAATAAAAAAAATAAATTATATTGTGAAAGAGAAAAATATGATGGTGTATATCAATAGTTATTTAGTACTGACTTTCAAAGGCTTTAATATTTAAACAAGAATTTCTTATATTGTTACAATATGAAATTCCAAATAGGCATTTAACTTTTCATATGTAAAAACACTAAATAGCTTTGTACATAATTTTTTTTTATTTTTCTCAACATAAATAGAATATTGATTTATTTATTTGACATCATTATCAACATAATTTGAAACAGTTTATTAAAAAAAGGAAAACTGCATTGCATAATTGAGCTTGCCAATCAGAATAGTTTTACATTTCACCCCATATTTACAAAATTTAATTACAAATTAAAAAAGATCTATAATACAACAACAGACAACTTATAATGGCTTAATTACATAAGATGGCAGTTAACATCATACATGTTGAGTTATGTATAGCTCACAGCCTGGGTAAAAGTATCAGGTTGATTGGAAAAAATTGGTGAATCAGATGTTTTGTTTTAATGAAATTTTAATGAAATCATGAATTTACACTAAATTTTAATGATGCCGCTCAACAACATTTCCTTTAAACCTATCTTTTCATGCATGGTATTAATTACAACACAGAAGAATTTTACATCCATTATTGAAAACAATTCAGTTTATGATTTTAACAAAGAAAGATTTTGAAAATGAAATGCATTTTCTTTAACTTGTTTTAAAAGTCCATATTTAAAAAATTGTTTTTGAATTTACTTCTCTAAGATTTCCAGAAGTTCAATCTCAGATATCTAGTTTATTTTGTAATGTTGTGAGTTTCTTTTGGTTTCAACTTAAGGAAATAGACAAATTTTCCTTTCATATATATATTATCTATATGCAATTATATAAGTTGTGAATCCATCGAAAGAATATGAGCCTGGAATTTGAAGATTATTATTAAAAATATGATAAACAATACACATCCAAATTCATTAAACGAACTAATTTAAATATACATCCACATTCACTAAACAAAGTTAAATAAAATAGCGAAATAATGACCAAATATCAAATCATATTTTTACAGTTTGCTAAATACAGAGTTTTCTATAATCATGATAGCATGAAAATGTTTATGTTTGAAAACATAACTTACTTATGGTACATCTATATGTTATCGCAAGAAATTATAATCATCTATGCTTTACACATCACTAGTGATGTTAATCATCAAATTATGATCTTAAAGATTGTAATTTTAGTTTTTTAAATATATATAGCAGTGATTTTTCTTGTTATCGCTTTTGTATATTTAATAAAACTAATGAGAAATAATACAGTTCTATATTTAAGAGATGAGGAATTATGTACATTATTTACATTATTTACAGTTGACGGATATTTGTCCTCATCTTGTTTGTTGTTAACACATTTCGGCTGATATACCCTCCAGCCTTCATCAGGTGTCTTGAGGAAATTTCAAACCTAAAGTATTTTTCAATGTTATTATTATTATTATTATTATTATCATTATTATTCAGGTCACTGCCTGGAATTGAACTCGGAATCTTGGGGTTCGTAGCCTACGTTCTTAACCACTATGCCATATGCCCGTGGGCTACTAATCCCAAGATTCTGAGTTCGATTCCAGGCAGTGACCTGAATAATAATAATAATAATAATAATAATAATAACATTGAAAAATATCTTAGGAATGAGAACCCATATTCGAAATTTCCCAAGACACCCGATGAAGGCTGGAGGGTATATCAGCCGAAATGTGTTAACAACAAACAAAATGAGGACAAATACCTGTCTTGTAAATAATGTAAATAATATAATGAGAAATAGGCTTAAATAATTTTAAGGGCCTGATCTCAAAATGCTTTTGTTCTTTTCCATATGGCAATTACATTTATTAATTTTTTAAAACTTAGTCAGGATGGAAGGCAGTGCTTATGACTCTTTTCAGGGTTTCTGAGATTGGTGGGAAGGAGGTATTCTTAAACCAAAGCCTGACTCAAATGCTTGCAATATAGTGGATCCCACCAAAGGCCCCCAAAGTATGAGGTAGTGGTGTTAAGCTGGGTAATGGATTAGGTCTGCCACCAAAGTAAGCCATAGCAGGATTTGAATATAGAATACAAAAATCTAGAACAAATATTCTTTTCTACTCTAAGCACAAGGCCCATCTAGAACAAATATTACAAGGTATCTGGTCTGACATTTTGATAGTTACACCAATCCACCACCACCCTGAATTGGTACTTTTTTTATGAACCCTACTTAGATGAAAAGCAAAATCGGCTTTAATGCTACTTGAACTCAAAGTACAGTGAGTTGGAATAAATACTGTGTGGCATTTTTTATACTCTTGTGGATTACTTGTTAGTTTTCTCTGATTGTAGATTCTACCTTCATATTATCCTTAACAGAAATTTTTGAAGAATGAATACCTGATATTATTGCAGCTTCTTGGCTATTTTTAATGCTTTAAGAAACTGCGTTATTGCAGCAAATTTGTGAAGAAAAAATTTAAAGGCTTACCTATATTATTTATTTTTTTATTGTTATTGAAGGCTGTGTCTGATATTATGTCTCAGTGTAATATTTCATGAGATGTATTACAGCAATTTTATGGTGACAAACACTTTGAATAAGTCTATGACAATCAGTTTATATAAGATGCATTTTGAAGCCTAATCAAACTGAACTCAAATGTTAGCAATATTACTTTAATATGCAAGGCATATCATGAGCTACACATAGCAATGAAATTATCTCATGGATAAATATTAATTCAGTTGAAATATCTATTATCACAACAGAAATTTGAAAATTTTGAAATATATTTTAGTGCATGTGTGAGTGTTTGGTGTGCTTTATATACATTTTTTGTTTATTTTTTATGTGAAACTCAGATTCATCTTTCCTTTTCAACTGGAAATAAATCTATTGGAAACATCAATTACATTTTGCTCTGTATAAGGTTTCTATTATTTTCATAGTGGAAATATTTTTGTAACCATCAGATTAAAATATTATCTTGTTAGAATGTTAAGTATGGTAGAATCTTAAAAGAAAATAATTTAATATTTGCATATAATTCATATAAGGATTGGTTTGGAATTTGACATTTAAGTGAAACTCATTAGCTATTAATTTAATCTACAAATCATAAATGCTAACAGAGTCGGAAGATTATTTGTTGAAAATTATTATCTGCTATCTGTGTATAGTTTCTTTTCTTACTTCAGAAGTACTTCTGGTTGCTTGCTTTTATATTCTGAAATGTAAAAATATAGGAGAAAATATTTCATCCAAGAGACTTGATTTCTGCTTTCTTATAAATCACATAATATCATTTTGATATGAATTAGGCTTAAAGAGTTAGCAGCACATTCTCAGAGTTATAGTAGATTTGTATATGTAGCATGTTTGTTATATAGCATCTATAAATCTACAGTGATTAACACTCAGTCAACTGAGTAAATGGCATGCGGAAATGCATACTTGCTTTTTTTCAAAACTGGAAATTCTTTCATAATTTTTCAAACTTTAATGAATATGCCTCTAATACTTGTAAACTTGAGAGTCATCTATGCATATAATTAATTAATTAGTAATAAAATTAATTAACTCATCGAGAATACATTAAGTGAAGTGTAATGGATAATTTAATTAATTATTGTACTTAATGCAATGATATAAATAAATAAGCACAGCATAATAAAGCAATATGGATGTACAGAGTGTTTGGGATAAGTTTGACAATTTATTTATATTTTCTTTTCTCAGGATGCATTGGTTAACAGTTAATGGCATCAGAGAGCATAATGATTAAATTATAGTTGAGAAAAAGCTGACATAGCGGACTGGAAGCCAACTGAATATTGAACAAGAGATTCCAATATATAGATATACTTTCCAGAAACTGGGAAGCATTGTGAATTTTGTGTCATGTAGCTGGCTGTATGTTGATATAAAAGAAGCAAGTTCCCAATAAGAAATCAATTCAATTCTTCATAAATGCAACCCATAAGTCTATATATACACAGTGATCAACTACCTATTCAGTTGGTATAATTGAACTTATATAATTTATAAATATAATTTATATAACATATAATTTATAAACAATAGAGTAGTATGTACAAGATTCATTCATTATGAGTATATAAGATAAGAATTTGAGTCAATATAGTTGTTTATGAAGCAATACTGTTAGTATGTGACTGCTTTTTGAGTAATCAAATTAACCTAAAAATAAATGAATGTTTTCTGATTTTAGTCAGTTGACTGCAGCAATGCTAGGGTACTGTTTTCATTTTAGTTGATCATAGGGATCTTAGCATTTGGTACTTTTTGACGAGAAAGAATGCAACCCAACATCAGTTTACACTTAAATCATCATCATCTTCTGCAGGAGGGAGATATAAGTGTACAACATGAAGAAGAAGAGATGTGAGGAATAGAAGATGAGGTGGGTGAGGATTCTCAAGAACCTCATATCACCAGGCATCTAGCTTCATTGTCATTTCCTCTGTGAGGTCCAATATTTTGAGATCAGCCCTCACTACTTCATCCCTTGTCTTCTTGGGTCTTCCTCTTTCACTGGTGCTATACACTTTAAGCAATTAGCACTTCTTTATACACCTGTCTTCGTTAATATGCATCATATGTCCACAATTAGATCCTGCAATTTTTTCTTAATGACTTGTACACTTAATTTTAGTTATATATCTATTGTGTTTCAATATTAAAAGATGCATATCTGAAAATATAGCAAATCAAAATTACAATTTAGTAAGACTTACCTGCATTGCCCAATCCATTGTTGTTACAGTATGTAACTAGACATGTATCCTGGTATAGTATTCCTGTGTAGCAGTGATTTTGCAATAGCAATATATTGATGAACTGGAATTGTGAATCAGGCAGTAGGATAGAGTAGCAAAAAGCAATGAATACATACACATGTACATAGATATGTATGTGTGTGGTTGTATGTATGTTCTTTTTCTCTTTTTAATTTAGACTTGATTTTGATCAGCCACCTGCAAGGTTATGAAGGAAATCATCTACTTTTGTTTATTCTTTAAATCTTAAGATCTTGGAGAATTTTATTGTTCTAAATGATATAATCATTTCTATCATATGAATTAAGGAGCTGCATTCTCTCCCCAAGAACCTAAGTTCAGCCATTTTTTTTCTCCAGGTAGATTGGTACATAATAATTGGTGTGAAGCTGAAACAGTATCTTGAGTACTGTCAATTTGTATGTATGGCTAAATTTATGAAAGTAGCTTATAAAAATTTTACGAAGTAAATAAAATGGTGCTATTTTTCTTCAGTAGATTTTAACTTCAATTTTTTTACTCTAACCATTATTTAATAAAGTATTTTACTTTTCATTTTTACAATTACAATTTTCAAATTACAAAATGTAATTTAAAAAAAATACCTAAGTTTCTTAAAGTAGAAGACAAAATCTTAAAAACAGTCCTTGAACTAGCATCAGCTCCTAAACTTAACTAGTTCACTTCACTTCACTTCACTTCACCTATCTTTCCAATAATTCTCTCAGAAAAAAAAAAAAAAAAAAAAAAAAAAAAAAAAAGAGTTACAACATCCACTCCCTCTCTTTTCATGTTAATCACTTATTGATAAATAGTTCTGATCATGAAAGGTGAGAAAGGAATTGATAGTATGTGGATAAAATATACCTTTGCTATTACTTTTTAAGCAAAATATTTTAGAATTACATTCTTTTCTCAAATAATGTGTATATAAATTGAACATTATCTATAATTTGTATTATATATTGGTTTCAAATCTTGGCATGAGGCCAGCAAATTTGGGGAGGGGTTAAGTCAATTACATTGACCCCAGTGCATCCTGAAAGGATGAAAGGCAAAATCAACCTTGATGGAATTTGAGCTTAGAATGTAAAGAGAGACGAAATGCTGCTAAGCATTTTTCTTGGTGCACTAATGGTTCTACCAGCTCACCACCTTAATTTGTATTATAATGAATAAAATTCAACTGAAGTTACAGACTTACAGGAATGCTATCAAGTGCTATTTAGATTCTATGTTAATTAAGGAAAATAATATTTATAAACCATTCATCTTACTGAATTGAATATTGTTTGAGAAAATGATAAAATTTTGGGGAGATTATTTTGCATTATTTTTCAGAAGTACTAATGATGTATTGATTGCATGCTATACAGGCTCTAGATAAGTTTCTTGTTCTTGATCATGTTTTGGTGTAGGAGGTATGTTTGGTCGATAGTTACTGTATTCTGAAAAATATATAAAAACGTAGTTTACTGTATTGTTTTCCATGAGACATGTACATTTGTAAAACTGTTTACTAAATCTATATGATTCTTTGTTTCTTAGAAATAAAATCTAACATTAACTATTTTAAAATGCTAAAAGCTATTTTGAATTATTTTTTGTTTTACTAAATAATAAAATTTCATTTCATTTATTGAATTCATTTATGGAGTTCATTTACAGAATTTATTTATTAAATTTGTTACTTTCATAAATTAGAATGTTCTGAATTACTATATAATTTCAATTAGAATGTTCTGAATTACTATATAATTACCTGATGCTCCAGATTTCTGAGATGTAATGTCACTTTCACTCCACCCACGGTTCCGTTCTTTAAGAGAGGGTAGTGTATCATTTAGATTGTTTGATGTCACAATGCTGGCATTAAAACATTTTTGTTCAGTTGAACTCTCTTCCACATCCTTATTGTAATGCTGTCAGATAATAATAATCATGAAAGTTACTTGGAACAAGTTATATGAAGTTTTTACATTACAACTTGATGCACAAAGTATATTTGTATACCCTATCTCCAATGCAACTATAAGGAACATGGAAAGATAGAAGATACAGAATACAGTGCCTTTATCATTATCAACATTTGACATTAATTTTTCTATGCTTACATGAGTTAGATGTTTCATCTCCAGCATATCCTAACACTGGCTATGGTCCATCATAATCTCCTTTGAAAGGTCTTCTTCTTCAGCAGAATTCTTCCACTTGGATCCCTTAGTTTCATTCCCTTAATTGTCATCCATCTTATGTCTCATGTATCTATACCATTATAGTCTTCCCCGCTACATACCACAGCTGATTCTTTTTATGCTCATTTTTCCATTAGCGCATCCATTCTCTCATTTATACTCATAACACATTCAAAAAGGTATGTTCACCACATTTCTTTCCAGCCTTCACATCTTCTACCCATATTACATAACAATGCAATTTCACACTTCATACCCAAGCATCATAGAAACTGCCCTTCACTCCGTTAGGAAGACTTTTGTTGCCAAGATAATTGCTGCCTGAACTTTTCCACCTGCCTTTCCTTTGGTTCCTATATTTTCACAACACTCACCTCCACTGCTGGTTAGGTCACTAACATAACAGAAATTATCAATATTTCTAGCTGGTTCTGGGCAGTTGATCTTTTAAAATAAGTTGCTTCTTACAAGTTTATATGAAAAAATATGAATTACCATTCTTTCTTTCTCTATCACATTTCTTTCTCTCCTCCCTCTTTCTCTATATAATGGCACACACATATGCATTCACATGGACACATTCATACAAATATAACAATACTATTATCTGTCTGTCTCTCAATATGTATGAATGTATGTATGCAGATAAATGCATTTAAATTTCTCAACATGACTATTAAAAACATTTAGCAGAGTTAAAGAAAAAAAAAACTAATACTTTTGAAAGTAAGAAGTTTCTTAATAAGTTAACTAAATGTCTTTAAGAAATGTGTTTGTGTATATACACATATATATATATATATATATACATACATGCATAGGAGGCGCAATGGCCCAGTGGTTAGGGCAGCGGACTCGTGGTCATAGGATCGCGGTTTCGATTTCCAGACCGGGCGTTGTGAGTGTTTATTGAGCGAAAACACCTAAAGCTCCATGAGACTCCGGCAGGGGATGGTGGCGAACCCTGCTGTACTCTTTCACCACAACTTTCTCTCATTCTTACTTCCTGTTTCTGTTGTGCCTGTAATTCAAAGGGTCAGCCTTGTCACACTGTGTCACGTTGAATATCCCCGAGAACTACGTTAAAGGTACACGTGTCTGTGGAGTGCTCAGCCACTTGCACGTTAATTTCATGAGCAGGCTGTTCCGTTGATCAGATCAACTGGAACCCTCGACGTCGTAAGCGACGGAGTGCCAACACATACATACAGAGAGAGAGAGAGAGAGAGAGAGAGAAAGAGAGGAGGGGTAGTTGTAAACACACCAGAAATTATGTTACAGAAGGACAAATTTCACAAAAATTATAATAATGATTGCTACCTAAATAAAACTATGGGAAATAAATATCTTACCTGTGGAACTGGTGGCAATCGCCTAGGTGTTGTTGAGAATTTCCATTCATTGGCTGGCTGTTCCATCTCTGGGTAATAGGAAGTTTTGGGGTTTATTGACTGAAGATTTCTGTTAAATATGTCTTCTGCATTTCTAGTTATTGCTACAGGATTGTTAGTCTGATACAATATTTGCCTCATTTCAGTCCTTGAAAGAAATTTTGGATTATTTTTTGTTGTTTGTGAATTATTAATATGATTAATACATCTGAAAACACATAGTGTTATTGACACTACAATGGCCACAGATAGTATTACAGCTGCTGCTACAATAATAATTATCCAAGTCATATTCAGGTTGTTACCAGACTTTGAGTGGACAGCAGTTAACATTGGAGATGTATCATTACTAACAAACAGTGTTAATATGATAGCAGTTGTTGCTGATTGAACTGGAGTACCACCGTCTTTCACTATAAACTGCAGCTCATATGTTCCTGCATCATTTTGGTAAACTGTGCGAGAGAAAGATAACACACCAGTGTGTGAGTTCACTGTAAACAGGTTTTTATCATTGGATCTCAGTATTCCATATGTGAGGAAAGCATTGTTTCCAGAATCTTTGTCAGATGCTTTCAGAATTGAGATGTCCTTCTTACTGTGTGGATGGTAGTGGACATCTAGATTGTAAGGATCATTATTAGGAAATATAAAATATGGAGCATTATCATTTTTATCTAGAATCTCTATAAGAATATTGGCAGTGTTATTCAGTGATGGTGTCCCATTATCTTTGACTAAAACCTGTAAATTATAGATGTCTTTTACTTCTCGATCTATTGATTGTGATGTAGAAATAAATCCATATTTTGTCAGTTGGAAAGGAATGTTATCATTTTTGTTCTCATTGATGATAGAATATGTAAGTTGGCCTCCATCTCCAAGATCAGGGTCTGTAGCATTGATGAAGCCAATAGGGAAGTCAACTTTCTGGTTTTCATAGGTGAGGAATTGGAATGTCTCTTTGGTAAAATGTGGTTCTACATCATTGACATCAGTTACTTTGACAGAAAACTGTTTCTTAGTCTTCAATGGAGGTGATCCCATATCATGACATTCAATAGAAACAACATAATGATCTATAGTTTCTCTGTCAAGAGGTTCTTTGACTAATATTTTATACTCTTTAGACCCCATATTAGAAAGCTGGAACATTTTATGGTGAATATTGCATTTAATTTGTCCATTAGGTCCACTATCAGTGTCAGTGACCATAACATAAGCTATAAAACTCCCAATTTTACTTGCTTCTGAAATAGCAGCAGAATTCACTGTTAAAGGTGATACAAAATCTATGTTTATATTTGGAAGATTATTTTGATTGCTTATTACATTGATAATTAGTGTGGCTGAAGAACTTAAAGATGGTTTTCCTCTATCCTTGGCTTGAATATATAATTTATATTTTTGTTGATTATTTCTGTAAAAATCCTCATTTAGGAATATCTCTCCATCTGGTTTCAGTTTGAAATGTGTTTTGAGATAAGAGCTTGTTTTTTGATAAAAGTTATATGTGATATTACCATTTTGACCTGAATCTAAGTCTGTAGCTGATAAAACAAAAACAGGAGAAGATGTATGATGTGTATCACTAATTGTGATGTTGTACATCTGCTGAGAAAACATAGGTCTATTATCATTGACATCAATAACAGATATCTCTATGTTCAGAGTATCTTCTTTGGGAGGAGAACCACTATCCTTTGCAACTAACTGTAACATATAAGTGTCTTTTAATTCTCTGTCTAACTTACCTTCTAGTGCTATTTTAAGTATTTTCATTCCATCAAACTCTTTGAATATTGATAATATAAATGTATTACTTTTATCTTTCAGTTCATATGTGATGTTAGAATTGAAAATACCAATGTCTTTATCCACAGCATTTGGTATTGATTTTGTTGAACCTTTTGCTTCAGTTTCATCAAATTCTAATTTAATTTGATCTTCTGGAAACTCTGGTTGGTTATCGTTAATATCATCAATTATTATCTTTATCTTTAATATTTTTATGAATGCTTCTTCTTTCCTAACAGCTACTTTGACAATTTTAAAACATTCTTTTTTGTAAATGCATAGAGACTCAGCATCAAGTGTGTGTGTAGTGTATAGTTTCCCAGAATTAGTGACATTGAATAAGTGAGATCCCATTGACATTGTTCTTTGCAACTGTGTAAATGTAATGGGAGTTCCTTGATGATGTTTGAGAGATTGAGAAAAGTTAGAATCAGCAGCAATGTTTCCTATGTAAGTGTGAGGACTATCTTCTTCGTTGACATGGTAAGTGATATCTACACTTAGAACACAGTGTAGTAAAGTATGTAGTAGACAGATGAATAAGCCACTCTCTTTTGTCATTATGATTCTTCACAAATCCTGCAGACTCTCAGTATCTTGAAAAACAAATGGAAATTCTATTATTAGATTAAAACAGTCAACATGAATGATCACTTCACATTTATGATATTTATCCACAATATTTGTAGCATCAAATTAATATTTGGGAAATACGTGTTGCCCCTCTTTTTGCAAAAATAATATTGGGAACTATTTTGGAAATTTATGTCATGAAGTGGTGAATGAAACTAAAATTTAATGAATTTTTTTTTAAATTTGAAATAATGAAATTGAGATGAATTAATGCAAAATTAGCACCGAGTTGTGGGTATGACACTATTGAATGACCAAAATATTAACATAGCTTACGTAGTTCAGAAATAAAGTATAGTTAATGTTGTGTTAACTTACTTACTGCTTACATTATTATTTTATCAGAATTTTTGCATCAAAAGTTATCTCTTAGTCAAGTGAAGGACACCTAAAGCACATAATAAATAAATTATATCTCTTGAAATTCATAGTAATTTAAACTACAGATAGATTCCTTTTAAAATGATCTGAGTGAATTTGATGAATATCATCAACCTCAACATAAGGATGAGAATTTATGTTCTAATTAACTTGAAGTCAAGACAAAATCCATAGGCAAGACACAAAGTATGCTTACATTAGAATTCAAATTTTAGGAGTTTATATAAAATGTTGTGTATGAAGTAGATGGAAGAGGGTGTATTCTCATTAAGGCTACATCCTATTGTGATTCTTTACTAAAGCATCAGTGAGATACAGGCACCATCTTACTGAGTTCTCACATTTATACTCTCTTCATCTAAGTACTTTGTGTATAAGTACATTTTCTTTTGCTTAAACTTAAGCAAGTATTCACCATTCTATCTTCAAATAACAAACACAAAATTCAATTCAGTTATTCATCATCATCATCATTGTTTAACGTCCACCTTCCATGCTAGCATGGGTAGGATGGTTTGACAGGAGCCGGCCTGGCAGAAGCCTGTACCAGATATCTGTGACTGTTTTGGCAAGATTTTTACAGCTGGATGCCCTTCCTAACACCAACGACCCAACAGAATGGACTTAATACTTTTTACGTGGCACAAGTGAGGTCAGTTTGGCCAAGGTTTTCACAGCTGGGTGCCCTTCCAAATGCCAACCACTTTACAGTGTGGACTGGATGCTTTCTAAGTGGCACCTGCACTAACAGGGTCACTGAGTAGCCTGCAAAACAGAAATCTTTTGAGAGGGGAGTGGGTATTGGAGGAGGTCATCTTGTGTCAGATGGTGAAAGGCTATAGTGAAACAGAAACCGGTGTCTTGCTGTAAGAGGAGGTACAAGGTTACCCAGCTGGTGGGGGAGGGAGAAAGAAAGAAAGATAGATAGATAGATAGATAGATAGATAGAGAGAGAGAGAGAGAGAGAGAGAGAGATCAGGAATGAGGACAGAAACAGGTGTGCTGCTGCAAAGGAAATACATGGTTACCCAATCTGAGGGAAGTGCAGGAGAAGGAGAGAGAGAATGGGAGATATCAGGACAGAGATGGTGGCAAACTGCTGGGCATACTCACAAGGGACGATGATCAAAATAAAAATGAGATGGTTGAGTAAAAGCAGAGAGAGATATAAATGGTGGCAAGTACTACAGCATATCCTTGAGGTTTGAAAATCACAATATAAGTGGCAGGATATTGTCAAAGAAACATGATTAGAGAGTGCAGAGGGTAAGTGAGTGGAGAAAACCTGGGTATAGAGTGAGAGGTGGGGTGGGCTATTAGATAGCAGTGTGATACAGAAAAACCAGGCTGTGAGGACAGGATTGGGGAGTGAGAGGTAGGCATAGTGCATGAAGGAGGAAATGTGAGGAAGAGAAGTGGTGTAAAGATGTAGATTGGTTTGTTGGGGTAGGATGTGTGAAAAGTTTTCTTGTTACATGTGGGTGGAACACACAGACTGGGTGCTACTGGATATCAATAATACAGAGAAACAATAATACATGAGGACAGGATTGGGGAGTGGGAGGTAAACCTAGTGCATAAAGTGGAAATGTGATGAAGAGAAGAGATGTAGTTTGGTTTGTTGTGGCAGGGTGTGTGAGAAGTTTTCTTATGTGTGGGTGGGACACTCAGCACTTATAGAACTCAGCTTCACTGATATGGGCAGGTCTTCTCAAGAACCTCATATTATCTAACAAAAGTATTTTCTGATGTTCAGATATTGAAAAACTTATACAATTTGTTATGTAGTAAATTAACTTTAATTGAAATGAATATTTATGAGAATGCATTATATCAGTTATTTATTTTATAATTAATTTAGAATCAAAAGTATCAGATTCATGTTGAAATTCTGCAAAAGCTTTTGTTGTTTTAGCATTTATCTTTAAGCAATGAAAAAATGTTAAAAGCAAAAATATATCCTAACATTCTATAAGACAGTTTGGAATATCGAACTAGGTTAATTTTTAATATCTAAGTTGCTTTATTATTATCCATATTATCATCAGTAAAGACATTGTTTTTATGAGGGATTCGTAATTATCACTTAATATTTCAGGAAGATCTGTACTCAGTTTGCATCTGGCTCCTATATTTTGCTTTATCAAAAGGGATTTGTTTGATGAGACAGAAGTTAGTTGTTTTTAGAGCAGATAGAGCAGACCTATGATTAAAGATATTCTGATCTCATAACCATCCTATTGATGAACCTATTCTGATTTCATAACCATCTCTCTCCCTGACAGAGTAGACCTATGATCAAAGGTATTCTGATGTCATCACCATCTCATGTTGTTACAGGCAATATATACCCTGCACTACTTTTTCTGTGTCCCTTCAATTTGCAAGTCAATAAGGTAGAATTTAAGGGAGATTTGGATATTATTTCTAACAGGTATAGAGTTCTTGCTGGTTTGTAAGAAGTCTTATCATAATAAATCTATTCAATGTTTAATTAAAAATATATTTTAAAAAATAATAGAATTATTCATTCATTTATTCCATATTCACAAACTAACACAAATATGCTTTAAACATCAATATTATATTATTTGGAATCATTATTTCCAAATACACAGTGAAAAATCTGTGAGCTTGGGTAAAAATCATGTCATAGCAATATATATAACACGTTTATTAATTTAGTACCTTCTGTCTAGATGTCAGTTTGTTTTGGTAATTGTAACTGAGAAGGAAATATTCCTTCCTTTTAGTGGTGGTTATGTTATTGCTGCTATTATTGGTAATTATGGAAATAATGGTTAAATCTTTCTAATCTTTGCTGCTCTAGTCCCAATATGCATATATTATTTAGTTTTATGTGTGTGTATATATATATGTCATGGTAGCTAATTTAGCTGTTAATAATTTAGATTATTTCATTTTAATAAAAATTAGCAATTTAATATAAAAAGACATACCTTCATTGGTTAATCCTTTTCCCATTTTAGATTCTGAGAGAGAGATACATACTGGTGTAGCCTGCTTTTGCTGCTATAGTAGTAGTATTAAAATAGCTGCTTGTTGATGTAGTAGTTTGACAATAGCTGTGTGCTGGTGTGAATCAGGGAGTGGGAGGTAGAATCAGGACCATAAATGCTTAACTAATGATGTGTTTATGTGTGTGCGTGTATATGCACAATATATTATTATATATAATTGATAAACTTTAATGTAAAAATGAAGATAACATCAACTGACTTTAACTGTATAATTTGCGTAGACTCACATAATGCATTTCCATTTTACAGAAATTTTATCTTCAATTTTATGTTTTGAGTTTATATTATTTATCTACTGTATTTTAAAAAAATTAGGCAATATTTGATTTTAATTGAAATATCAAAAGTTTTAAAGTAAAAATAAATAAATAAATAAAATATGCTTAATTGAATCTTAAAAGAATTTTTTCCTTAAATGATCAAGTTTAAATTTTATAACCATTGAATATTATCTTAAGCAGTACTCATTATTGCTTGAAACAAATAATTTATATCGAAATTCTTTCTATTGTTAATGAGAACCAAACAAGCAAGATATAATTACTACACTACATAAACTCTGAATAGATTTCTTGTTCTTGTTCATTCTTTGGTGTCAGAGGTATGTTTGGCTGGTACTTGCTATATTCTGGAAATTATATAAGAATAAGGGGAAACTACTTAATGATGTTTTAATTTGTTTCCATGACAAATATTTGAATATATCTAGGTTATGTTTCTTAAGGGAAATTTTTATTTGTTGTTTGAATTTTTTTGTTTATTTCATTATTACCTGATGCTCCCATTGCTTGATTTTTAATGTCTCCTTTATTCTAGACATAGTTCCATTCTTTGTTCCAGGGTAATGTCTCACTAAGGTTGTTTGATGTTTCAATACTACCGTAACATTTTTGATCAGCAGGACTCATTGCCACATTCTTATCTTAATGCTGTAAAAAATACACAGATAAGATGAAAAAAAAATTACTTGAAATGTTTTTATATGGACAATGGTTCACTATGCAATAATAACTCAAGATTCATTACAACAGTATTACTCTTGGGCAGGTGGTCAATGGAAAATGTGAAGAAACCCATTGGATTGATTATACTTATGATACAAAGTTCCAGTTTGTGTTACACACTGTCACATTGATATTTGCCTGAGGGCTATGTCAAGGGCACACATGTCTGTGGAATATTCGATCATTTACGTGCTAATTCAATTTTCTGGTAGTTTAGTTGATAGAACGAATGAATACTCATTTCCAAAGATGATAGCGATCTTGTTAACATATGGTTCATATTAAATACTTAACATGAAAAACAGCCAAGAATAAATATTATAATATATAATTTTAGGAGGAGGGGCAAGATGATTTTATTGACTCCAGTACTTGATTGGTCCTTTATTTTATTGACCCTGAAAGAATGAAAGGCAAAGTTGACCATGGCAGAATTTGAACTTGTGCTAATGATTCTGCCAGCTTACCACCTTATGATGATGATGATAATAATAATAATAAAATCATAATTCAAAGAAAAAGAAATAATATGAAATTTGATGTAAAAAGAGAAAAATGGTGTCACACTTACTTTGACAACTTGATCGCAGACACTGGACTGGATTATATCCAGGATCTTGAGGCAGTGATGCTGGATTGAGAAGTGTGGTAGGTGAACTTTGTTGCAATGGCCTGCATTGGAGCCCAGCCATAAAAAAATATGCATCTGTTTATATGTATGCATGCATATGCATCTGTATATATGTATGCATCCATATTTATCTATATGTATATATGTATGTATGCATGCATGTATGTATGTATGTATGTATGTATGTATGTATGTATGTATGTATGTATGTATGTATGTATGTATGTATGTATGTATGTATGTATGTATGGTGGAGGTGTGTAGTTTAGTGGTTAGGATGTTGTACTTATGATTATAAATACAGTGAGAGCTGTGCGAGCCATGTACAGGGACATAAGAAGCATCAGATGTAGTATGCAAGAGAGATGTCTGCACTGGTATGGTCATGTGCTACATATGGATGAGGAGAGCTGTATGAAGAAGTGTCACATCCTAACAGTGGAAGGAACCTGTGGAAGAGGGAAACCCAGGAAGACATGGGGTGAGGTGGTGAAGCATGACCTTTGAATGTTGAGCCTCATAGAGGCAATGAGAGACCTTTGGAGATATGCTGTGATTGAGAAGACCTGGTAAGTAAAGTGAGATCACAGCCATGGCTGATACCACTGTTGCGTAATCAGCCCGTTTAAAAGTACCCTTGAATCGTTGGGCAATATGCTACACTTGACAAGACCTATTGAATCAAGTAAAATCGAAATCAAAATTGAAATCGTAGTTGTGGCCAATGCCAGTGATGCTGCTGCCTGACTGGCACTATGCTGGTGGCACATAATAAGCACCATTCAAGCATGAGTCGATGCCAGTGCTGCCTGACTAGCTGTCCATGCCAGTGGCATGTAAAAAGGACCATCCAAATGTGATCAATGCCAGTGCCTCCCAACTGGCTGATGTGCTGGTGGCATGTAAAAAGCACCATCTGAATGTGGTTGATGCCAGTGCTACCTGACCAGCTCCTGTTCTGGTGGCACATAAAAAGCACCCACTGCACTCTTGGAGTGGTTGGCATTAGGGAAGGCATCCAGCTGTAGAAACCTTGCCAGATCAGATTGGAGCCTGGTGCAGCTTATTGGCTTGTCAGTCCTCAGTCACACTGCCCAACCCCAGCCAGCATGGAAAATGAACGTTAAATGATGATGATGGTGATGATGATGATGATGATGATGATGATATATATATATATATATATATATTTGTATGAATAAATATATTTGTTCATGTTCATATATGTGTGTGTGTGTATGAGAAATGTTTTAGCTATTATCCTGTTTTAAAAGCTATGAAAAGAACTTTGCTCTCCAAAGATTATCTGAGATGAGAAAAGACAGTATATATATAAAAATAGATTTACCTTCATTGTTTAATCTTTTGTTGTTGTCGTAAAAGAAGAAAAACATGTATCTCGTAGGAGTCTTCTTCTGTAACTGCTGCTGTTGTTCACAAATTGCAGTCATATTTCAAAAATGAGTTCCAATGAAATGTGAATTCATAAATGTATTTAAAATGTTTTTAAAATATATTTAATATGTGAATGTATGTGTGGTTATGTGTATTTGGGATTGCTTTTCATATCTCATTTGTAATAAGGCTAGATACATTTGATACATTAACATTTCTTCCAACAAAACCTATACAATAATAAATAAATGCAATGATATTTAGATAAAATGCTATATTTGAAAGATAATTTTAATGTTAAGAAGAAGAATAGTGTAGATTCATTTTCCTTTACTTTACCAATATCTTTGCTAGAGGCATATCTACTCATCTATGTTTATATAAAGATTGCCTTCTATAATTCTCATGTAAAAAATTATTATGTCCATAGTTTTAAAATCATTGAGCTTGATTCTATGATTTTTTGTCATTTTATTTTAGTGCCATATTTAGGCATTATCTTCTTAGTTTGAAGTCTGTTTGAAAATGTGGAAATTCATGCTGTCAAATGGAAGAATATATATATATATATATATGCAGAAAGTCATGTTTTGCTCTTGACAGGTAAAATGTCATCAAAGGAAAATATATATTCTTTTCTACTCTAGGCACAAGGCCCGAAATTTTTAGGGAGGGGGTCAGTCGATTACATCGACCCCAGTACACAAAAGATGAAAGGATGAAAGGCAAAGTCGACCTTGGCGGAATTTAAACTCAGAATGTAAAGACGGCATACTGCTTCAGTATTTGAAGCTCTAGAAGAGTTATGTACCTTGTCTCAGGATACTTGTATTCCAGTTTCAAGAAAAGAGTTGCTGCAGTTATTTTCATTCATCACAATATAGCTCTACTGAAATCTATTAGTATTATCAATGTATAATATAATGCTAATACTAAAAATACTTTACTTAATAAAAAGTAGTGAAAACCTCACCAAAATTAGCATCAGCCCTATGACCTTCATTGGAAAATTATAACTTCAGTATTTGTTAAAGAGTTTTCAATAAAAGATTAATTGAAAACAGTGCTATATGGAATGTTATTAATACACTATTGAATTATTTGAGGGGTTGATTCTTTGGTTATTAAAAAGTAAATCTGATGTTACTGTGTTTGCATTATACTGGCTCCAGATACGTTTCTTGCTCTTGTACAGTCTTTGGGGTCGGGAGTATATTTGGTCGGTAGTTGCCATATTCTGAAAAAGTATATGAAAATTACTAATGATCAGGGTTGAGAAAGATACATGTATGTATAAAAATTTTAGAGAAGCTACTAATTGTGTATGATTTTTCTGTTCCTGTGAAAATAATAATTCTATGAAGTTCTCTTATCATTTTCAACCTCTTTCAATGCTGGCATAAATTGGATGTGTCATTACGATCTACATTAGTTCTTATTCAGGGTTACTGCCCTACATGGGTCAGAATACTACATTTCACTCTCCATTATAAAAAAACAACAATTTCCTTATGATATTCATTTTCCCATGTCATTAACATTCTTGTTGCAATTTTATGATTTATTTTGTATTTACCTGATGCTCCAGATGTTTGATGTGTAATGTCTCCATCACTCCAACCACATTTCCGTTCTTTATGAGAAGATAATGTATCATTCAGGTTATTTGATGTCATAATACTGCTGTTATAACATTTTTGTTCAGATGAACTCATTGTCTCATCCTCATTACAATGCTAAAAAAAAAAGAAAAGAAAATAATATAAATTGAAAGTATTACATTCATAATGTATAACATACAATTAATATTAATCTTTGATATTCAGCTCAATCCAGTTTATCAGGGTGAGAATATTTTTAATTATCGAAATAATTTGAACTCAGAACATAAAAATGGACAAAATGCTGCTAAGAATTTTGCCTGGTATGCTAATGATTCTGCTAGCTCACCACCTTATTATTTCATATTATATTAATAATCATTTCATTATTTCTCTACAAATCTGCATGTGCACTGGAAGCCTTCCTTAAAAATTTAAGTCTTTGCTCAATATATTGTTGGCATGAATTTTCTGGACCTCAATTGAATACCTAAATTAAAACTAATAGAAGACTTTTAAAGTTATAGAACCAAAATCAAGCTAAGATATTGTTCTGTTTTATAGTAATGAATCAAAGATTCATTTTGAAATGTTACCAATGGTGCACATCACATTCTGAAGTATAGTAACACTATCATAGCTATAAGAGTTCGGTCATTTAAAATTATAAATACATACAGACATTAGAGCTAAAAGTATGAATTCTAACTACTGTTTTGTCTTTATAAGAGAGACTGAATTTCACATATTATTATTATTTCCTTGGCATAGTACCATATACTTCAAAGTCAACATTGGGGTTACATATTTACTTTTCTTAATGACAAGCAGTACCAAAATCTCACTTCTAATGGATTACCTCACTTTAAATTATTACAATCTCCTATATGCATAATCTACATCGTAACCTGGATATAGGGTTGCTTGACCAGCTAGAAATAGCAAGTAAACCCTCCTTCAAATTACATCACATTCTTTTAGGAACTGAACACTTCGATCCTGAATATACCATGCAAAAAAGATGAGAAGGTCTTGACTTTGACCACAGATTTGTCTGTTCCCATCAGGGTTGACATGTGCTTAAACAATATCAAAAAACCTTACTCCTCTTTGTAAAGATAACTTCATAAACAGTTTATTTTAACAAGAATACATACCATTGGGACTGGTGGTAATTTTCTGGGGGTAGTTGAGAATTTCCATTCATTAGCTGACTGCTTCATGTCTGAGTAATAAGAGCATTTTGGGTTTATTGATTGAAGATTTCTGTTAAATATGTCTTCTGCATTTCTAGTTATTGCAACAGGATTATTAGTCTGATACAATATTTGCCTCATTTCAGTCCTTGAAAGAAATTTTGGATTATCAGTTGTTGTAGATGAATTATTAATGTGATTGATACATCTGAAAACACATAGTGTTATTGACACTACAATAGCCACAGACAGTATTACAGCTGCTGCTACAATGATAATTATCCAAGTCATATTAAGGTTGTTACCAGACTTTGAGTGGACAGCAGTCAACATTGGAGATGTATCATTACTAACAAACAGTGTTAGTATGATAGCAGTTGTTGCTGATTGAACTGGAGTACCACCGTCTTTCACTATAAACTGCAGCTCATATGTTCCTGCATCATTTTGGTAAACTGTGCGAGAGAAAGATAACACACCAGTGTGTGAGTTCACTGTAAACAGGTTTTTATCATTGGATCTCAGTATTCCATATGTGAGGAAAGCATTGTTTCCAGTGTCTTTGTCAGATGCTTTCAGAATTGTGATGTCCTTCTTACTGTGTGGATGGTAGTGGACATCTAGATTGTAAGGGTCATTTTTAGGAAAGATAAAATATGGAGCATTATCATTTTTATCTAGAATCTCTATAAGAATATTGGCAGTATTATTCAGAGAAGGTATTCCATTGTCTTTGACTAAAACCTGTAAATTATAGATGTCCTTCACTTCTCGATCTATTGATTGTGATGTAGAAATAAATCCATATTTTGTCAGTTGGAAAGGAATGTTATGATTGTTGTTATCATTGATGATAGAATATGTAAGTTGACCTCCATCTCCAAGATCAGGGTCTGTAGCATTGATGAAGCCAATAGGGAAGTCAACTTTCTGGTTTTCATAGGTGAGGAATTGGAATGTCTCTTTGGTAAAATGTGGTTCTACATCGTTGACATCAGTTACTTTGACAGAGAACTGTTTCTTAGTCTTTAATGGAGGTGATCCCAAGTCATGACATTCAATAGAAACGCCATAGTGGTCTTTAATTTCTCTGTCAAGAGGTTCTTTGACCAATATTTTATATTCTTTAGAACTCATATGAGAAAGCTGGAACATTTTATGATGAATATTGCATTTAATTTGTCCATTAGGTCCACTATCAGTGTCAGTGACCATAACATAAGCTATAAAACTCCCAATTTTACTTGCTTCTGAAATAGCTGTAGAACTCTCTGTTAAAGGGGATACAAAATCTATATCTATAATTGGAGCATTATTTTGATTGCTTATTACATTGATAATTAGTGTGGCAGTAGAACTTAAAGATGGTCTTCCTTTATCTTTTGCTTCAATATATAATTTATATATTTGCTGCTTATTTCTGTAAAAATTCTCATTTAGAAGGATCTCTCCATTTGGTTTCAGTTTGAAATTTGTTTTAATGTAAGGCCTTGTTTTTTGGTGAAAGTTATAAGTGATGTCACCATTTTGACCAGAATCTAAATCTGTTGCTGATAAAACAAAAACAGGAGAGGTGATATGATGTGTATCACTGATAGAAATATTGTATGTTTGTTGAGAAAACATAGGTCTGTTATCATTGACATCTGTAACAGAGATTTCTATGTTCAGAATACCTTGTTTTGGTGGGGAGCCACTATCTTTTGCAAGCAACTGTAACATGTATGTGTCTTTTAATTCTCTGTCTAATTTTTCTTCAAGTATAATTTCCAATATATTCATTCCATCAAATTCATTAGATATAGATAATGAGAATTTCTTACTTTTGTCTTTGAGTGTATATGTGATCTTAGAATTAAGAAGACCAATGTCTTTATCCACAGCATTTGGTATTGATTTTGTCGATCCTTTTGCATCAGTTTCACCAAATTCTATTTTAATTAGATCCTCTGGGAACTCTGGTTGATGATCATTAATGTCTTCTATGATGACTTTTATCCTTAAAACCGTAATAAATGTTTCTGCTTTCCTCACTGCAACTTTAACAATTTTAAAACATTCTTTGTTGTATGTACACAAAGACTCAGTATCCAATGTTTGTGTAGTGTATAGTTTCCCAGAGTTGGTGACATTGAATAATTGAGAACCACTAGCCACTTTCCTTCGTAGTTGTGTAAATGTAATGAGAGTATCCTGACGATGTGTAAGAGGGTGTGATAAGTTTGAGTCAATAGCAATGTCTCCTATATAGGTTTGAGGAGCGCCTTCTTCATTGACATGGTAAATGATGTCTATTGAGACAATGAGAGACAGTACTTGGTATAAAATACATACCAGCAAACTTGTCCTTGTCATTTCTTTGTTTTTCATTTATTTTCAAAATTAACAATACCTGAAAATAAGAAAAGAATGACTTTAAAATTACATAAAATAAGCAGTATCATTATTATGTGTTTTATAGATTGAAGATACTTGTTGGTGTAGAAAAATCATTTCAAATATATTCTTTTTATTTGTTAATCACTGCATGTATGAAATGAAATGAATTGTTTTGCCAACAAATGGCAACAGAGTATATTTTCAATCAAATAATTATATGGTATAAATTATAACATAAAAGTCTTGTTATACAAACATACTTTTGAGTACTTACTACTAAATCACTAAACCTATATAAGACAAATGGGGGAATTTGGGTGTGAAGTGAGATGAGAAGAAAATTCAATAGATGTAGGAGTGAATATCTGGATTTGTTGTTATTCTTTAGCTCTAAGATGGCTTTGAACAAGCAAATCTGTGATGAAGGCATTCAAGCCATGACTATCTATTTTTTAATTTATTTAGGAATACAGTACTCTGGATTACATTATCTACAGTAAGCTTTAAGACTGTAGGAAGTATTTTAGTGTAGATTTGGCTGCTAGGTCTAGAATGAATAACCATGTTGTGATTCCCTCATTGATTTTAAGAATGTTTAAGATGCAGAAATGGAAATGAAGATGCTATTGACTGTGACAGAGGTATCACGGAAACTGACGAAAATGTCCAAAGTAGTGAGGTTAAATTCTTGTGCAGCATTGAGATTATTAATGAAAAATGTAAGTGGGAAGTGATGGTGCTGGGTATGAGAGCTGAGCAGGTATCAAAGATGTTTTGTAAGTTTGACAGGTTATCATTGTAAGGATGAAAGTAATAGGGATTTAATACCGATGCTAGTGCTGCCAGTGGCATGTAAAAAGCACCATTTGAGCATGGTCGATGCCAATGCTCCCTGAATGGCTCCCATGCTGGTGGCACGTAAAAAGTACCCAATACACTCTTGGAGTCACTGGTGTTATGAAGGGCATCCAGCTATAGAAACCTTGCCAAATCAAATTGGAGCCTGGTGCAACCTCCTGGCTTGCCAGTCCTCAGTTAAACCATCCAAGCCCATGCCAGCATGGAAAGGAGACGTTAAATGACGATGATGATGGTCATAATCATGATGAATGAAGAGAAGTTCGAAAGAAGAATAGATGAAAAACTGATGGTGTGATTAGTGTTTGTGATGTTGGGGGATGGACAGGAAACAAAAGCTGATATAAGATTTTTTAGATGTTTTGAGAGAATTTGAATTAGAACAACTATAAGTGGATATAATAGGGTGAGTAAGATTGTTAGGTTCGTAAATTTGGAAGATGGAATAGAAGGTGGAGGTTTTGGAATAAAATTAGCAGCAGTAGGAGAAAGTAATGGGAAAAATGATGGAATAACAATAGTAAAAATAATTTTGTATTGGGACAAGTAAGTTCTTTTGGTATTTTTCTAGAGTGCATTGAAGAACTTGAGCTGTTCTTCTAGAAGTTTAACAACTCCAAGTTGTAGTGGCTAAGAAAGGTATTCATCTAGTAGCTGATGTTTTTGAAAGACAAGTTAAATATGGAATGGAATGTTGCCCAGTTGCCATTATATGCAAGTCATAATCACATCTTTTGTCCAAAATGGGTTGATATGATTGGAGTCCCTAATTTTAATAAGTACTGGAATGGATTCTCTGGTGCCTTCAGAAGGAGTTGAAATCAGCAATGCAAGCTATGACCACTGATCTAGTTTACAGAACAACCAATGGTTAAAGCTATGAGTTGTTCTTGCTTTACAGTACAAGAGTCTTTGTCATGGACACACTATGATGACTTTGATAGGATATAAACTGCATACATTTATATGTTGTATAATGGTTGAGTGGATGTCTTTTTCTCCATTGTTCCACATATCAGTATGTGAAAGCACATACCCTTGTGATTTACATATTAATTTCATGCTCATTTGGTCATAAGTACAATTTTTGAACTGGGTTGCATGTCGTGTCCTTGAGCAAAGCGCTTCATTTCACATTGCTCCCGTTCACTCAGCAGAAAAGAGAGCCAGTGGCAACTGGAAGTTAACTCTGCAATGAACTACCATCCACTACTCTCAATTTCTTAAATACCTCAAAAAGCCTGGATACACTATAGCCTTGTGGTTATCTTATAGAATGACTTTAATTTCTGAAACTGCCATGTTTACATATCAAATAAAATAATTAAATATTTTGGTCATTTTATGCATGTGCAGTGTTATAAAAACATTGCTTAAGGAAATGGATAGTATATATAAATAATTAAAAAAATTTTCTCCAATTGTGCATGTTATATTTGAATCATTCTTATGTCATTTTAAAAGTATTATAATATACATAGCTGTTTAGCTTACTTTCTGTAGGTTTCTAGTTGTAAAGTTTACTTTCTTATGACAAGAATGTACATGACTACATCAAAGTCAGAACTCAACGAAGATAAGTCACAAAATTTTCTTGCAGTCATAATCTTCTCAAAATTAATGTAGACTTATGTACATGTCTTTTATTCATCTTAAACATATCAATATAAATTACAGTATCATATATAATAGGTGGATGCTGCTAAGTGAGACATTTTCTATTTGTATATTTTTACAACAGGCATGGTCTATAAACAAGTGATATAATTAACTAAAAAAATGAGGGTATTATTAGTTATTTAAATAATTGCATCAAAAGAGATTCTATTCCAAAATTGTAGCCATGAAGTTATCATTATAAATAAATATTGCACCATATAACACTATAGTTTGTTTTTCATAATGTGCATTTCTGAAAGTAGATTTAATAATTCTTTATTTTTATTTTGTATTTACTTATTTTGATAAAGAATGAGATATTTTATTGATTCCTTAAAATTTTCCCCTGTTTATTTAAAATTTACCCCAATTTATTATTATGTATATGCAGATATACACACAGAGAATAATTAACACTTTTATTTAGTACAAATGTTACATTACAACAGATCAACCTTGTTTACTATTCCCTAATAACTAAATCCACCCAGTTTAACATCAGAATTATGTATAAATATATTAAAGTAATATAGAAAGCATAGATTCAATTAAATATATGCCTTGTTAGAAAAATTAATGGCTGTCTTGTAATTATTCTAACTGCTATGGAAATATGTCTTCCTCTGACTGCTATTCCCAGTAATGGTGGAAATTACAGCTAGATTTTTATATTCTTTTATCTAGATAGTCAATTGCTATTCACCAAAACTGCCACAAAATAAGAAAAGACAAAATAGTGAAATTTACCTTCATTGTTTAATCCATCATTTCCACAGTATGTAAGTAGTGACATGTATCTCGATGTTGTGTTCCGGTGTAACTGCTACTGTAGTTGTGCACTTAGCTATATGTTAATGAACTGCAGTTGTGAGTCAGATGATAAGAAGTAGAACCTTTGGATAGAAGTTTGGGTTGTATGCATGCAAATGCATTTATAATAAATGTGTTAGAGCCAGTTCTTTTCAATATTGCTTGGTTTATAAGTTAAGAAATTTAAACATTAATGTTTTTCAGTATCAACTTCTACGAAATATCTTGAAACTAATATAACATAATTGAGTTTTGAACTATTTAAATTTAATTTTATTATTCAAATTTTAGCTTATCATTTTGTTGAGAAATTGTTTTATTTTCTGGTATTTTTTGTGCTTTTATAACTGTTGCATTATCAAATGAATTTAGTAAAATGTTTTAAAAATAAACATAATTTAAAAATTGCAAATTTAAAAATATGTTTTTGACAAAAGTTTAAGAATTTTACAATATATTATGCTAATGTTGCTTTGTTCTCGGTTAATTTATTTAGAAACATACATTCATACATAAGTAATTAAATGAAACTTTGCTAGTTTGAATGAACTGAACAATTTGTTCTTTGAATTTTTGAGGGGCTGAGTATTCCACCAACACATGTCCCTTTAGCATAACCTTTAAGAAAAACCATGGTGTGTCATGGAGTGATAAGACTAGATCTTTAAATTATAAGTATAAGCCATCTGATAGTGTTCTGCATAATTTTTGCCAACTAAATCTTTCTCTCAAGACTTGGGTTGATGCAAGGCTAAGGTACAAGGTACCTACCCAAGATGCAACACTGTACCTAAGACCTTATGATAGTGAAGGGATCTTCTTGACCATTCAGCCATAAAGAACACATGCAGTATTCTCATGTTGGCAAATATATTGGCCACAAATAAATTTCTATTTTACTGTAAATGGTATTTAATATGAATCCTTATAATCAATTCTAGCAGGGGCATAAAACTTTAATCATATGACAAAAGTTAAATACTGATATTAGGTAACATAAACTTAGCTCTTAGTAGGAGCGTACCTAATTATTATAGCTTTTAGTTAACATAAATTTTAATGATAAAAATGCATATAAATATGGAAGATTTACATTATTGTATGTTATTTATGTTATTATCAAATCTGTACAACTTGCACTAAAGCTAGCAATGATTTTTCTTCTGTTCATTTGAATGATAAATCTTTGCTAGAAAGAATCTACGAATGGATGTGAATGTGTGTGTGTGTGTGTGTACGTACATGTATGTGCATATCAATATATATGTATGTATATATCAATATATATATGTATGTATATGCAAATATGTATGTGTGTATATATATATATAAAAATTAAGGAATGGAGAAAACGCATGTTATAACTGCATACTTTATTCCGACATATGTTTCGAAGAATTACAATTTATGTGATCCATAGGAATCGGCGATGTTAAAAATGTAAACTTCTCCTCAGGGAAATGTATGGGAGTTTAAAATGTAAACTTCTCCCCAGGGAAATGTATGGGAATCATCTTAAGATGATTCCCATACATTTCCCTGAGGAGAAGTTTACATTTTTAACATCGCTGATTCCTATGGATCGCATAAATTGTAA
>NC_068994.1:2906018-2907108 GCF_001194135.2 Octopus bimaculoides | reverse complement strand
TGATAAGGCCCAACTAGGTCACAATGCATCAGATGTTCTCTGTAGCCACTGCTAAGATGACTTTCATCTCCCTCCAATATATATTGTGTTTTTAAACACAGCATGTCTATAAGAAATATCTCTTGGTAAATACTGCTGTAAATTGCCTTTCAATAATGTATTTGTATTATGTATGTATGTATGTATGTATGTGTGTGTGTGTGTGTGTGTATATATGTATGTGCATGTGTATATATATATATATATATATATATACACACACACACATATATAATATGCTTAAAAATGTATTATTACTTTATGCAAGTCATTAAATTATTAGATAATAGTTCAGCAATTGTGAATTAGCATGTTATACAGGCTCTAAATACGTTTCTTGTTCCTGTGTGCACTTTGGTGTTGGTGGTATGTTTGGTCGATAGTTGCTGTATTCTGAAAATACATAAACATGGTTTATAATTTGATGTGAAATAGATTTATGGGCATTTTTCTTTATAAAAAGTACTAATATTGCAATACTATACTTTTAGAAAATAAAATAATTTATTTTTCAGTGTTACTGCTAACTAAAGTTTAGTTTGTTACGGAAAAAATATATAACTTTACATTATAGGCATATCACTGGAGAACATTAAGGCAGCTTTTGGAATAAATGATAATAAAGTAAATGATAAAAATATGTCTTGTATAAAGTGAATAATATAAGGTGGATGTTTGATGGTTAGGATAAAAAAGTTATGAATTTGGTGCAAATAAAGTGTCACTGTTAATAATCCAATTCTATTAGGGAGAGAATAGCTTTTGGGCTTTAAAATGCATACATAGATAGTGCTAACATGCACTCACACACATGTAATAATGCAAACATTTTTGTGTTAGTCAGAAGAGGTGGGGCATATCTATGAACTTTGAAGCACCTCTCAGACTGATGAGATAAATGCAAATTATGTCCGACCTGAATGTCTTCAGATCAATATCTGTAGGAAAAATGAGCTTGGAACAGGGAATCCAATGACCTTATCTGAAAGCTTACAATATTGTAAATTTGATAAAGGTACCTGTGTGCTAGGTAGTTGATGTTTATTTTATT
>NC_068994.1:2905481-2906008 GCF_001194135.2 Octopus bimaculoides | reverse complement strand
ATACCCAAAATATAAAGGAGTTTCTGCCTCACCAACAGGAATTACACCACGTTTATTTTGTGATCTTTGCTACCTTGGTTTCTATTAACCCGTTCACTCTATCCTTATTATTATTTATTAGGATAGAATAAATACATGTAATTATATATATATATATATAACTGTTATATGTAACAAAAGTTTTATCAAATTAAAATAGCCATCTATGTATCATACATGGATAATATATCATTGTAAATACATTATTGAAGGGCAATTTATTGCATTATTTTGTCAGAAATAACATCTCTTTGTCATTGATAAGGCCCAACTAGGTCACAATGCATCAGATGTTCTCTGTAGCCACTGCTAAGATGACTTTCATCTCCCTCCAATATATATTGTGTTTTTAAACACAGCATGTCTATAAGAAATATCTCTTGGTAAATACTGCTGTAAATTGCCTTTCAATAATGTATTTGTATTATGTATGTATGTATGTATGTATGTGTGTGTGTGTGTGTGTGTGAAGCCTTTTGAAAAGTGTA
>NC_068994.1:2897073-2900514 GCF_001194135.2 Octopus bimaculoides | reverse complement strand
TCTGTCATTACAGTATCGAAATGTGATTGTTTCAGTTAGTGGAATAGTTTCATTTTTAAAGTGAAAGTATTTGACATGAGTGTTTTTGTTTCACTTTTGACACGTAATACTTAAATAGTGGAGGAGATATTATGTTGCCGTGGGCTCGAACTCTGCAAGAAGTTAAAAAATTTTTTTGACTAAAACACAACTGGAACCCTAAGTAAGGCATGTGTAAAATTTGAATGAAATTGGTTGCGTTGTTCTCGAGTTTTAGGGATTCACACAGACAGACAGACAGACAGATTCTCATTTTTATATATATAGATTACCTGATGTTCCAGAAGTTTGATGTGTAATATCTCCTTCACTCCATCCTCTGTTTCGTTCTTTTTGAGAAGGTAGTGTGTTATTCAAATTGTTTGATGTCATAAGGCTGTCATCATAACATTTTTGTTTAGCTAAACTATCTGCCACGTCCTTATTGTAATGCTGTCAGAAAAGATAAATGGAAAATATATTTTCAGCATGAGAGTCAGTATTAAATACAGTTAAAATCAAATTTGTGGTAGGATAGGAGGAGAATAATGTTGCTTTTACTTTTTAAACAATAAATTTGATTATGGTTTCAACTAATGTTGAATCATCAGTTATTTATACAAAAGAAAATATAGAATAATTGTTTAATATTATCCCAATAGTAATTCACTTTTATTTAACATGGCAACTTTTGTCTCATCATGCTTGAATGCATTGAAAATAGTCAGCTAAAATACTAAATGAAAAATGAGAATGGCTATTTTAACAGCAATACACTCATTACTATTCTATAATTTTTGAGTTGAGGAATTGAGTACATAATTTACAATGGATGGATAGGTGCCCTCATCTTGTTGTTATCACAACATTTTGGCTGATGTACTCTCCAGCCTTTATCAGGTGTTCTGGTGAAATTTTGAACCCAACCCTTTATTTGACTAATGGGGTACACTGTTCTCATTCCTAAGGTATGTTACTGATGTTATTTTTCTGTTGATATTATTATTCAAGTCCCTGACTGGGATTGAACTTAGAATCCAAGGGTTAGTAGCCTGCACTCTTATCCACTATGCTATATGCCTGTAGGGACTTGAAAAGTGATATCAACAGAAAAATAACATCAGCAACATACCTTAGGAATGAGAACAGTGTACCCCATTAGTCAAATAAAGGGTTGGGTTCAAAATTCCACCAGAACACCTGATGAAAGCTGGAGAGTACATCAGCCGAAATGGTAACAACAAGCAAAACAAGGACACCTATTCATCCATTGTAAATAATACATCAGTACACTCATTGTAATATTACAGTGTCAATATATGAAACTATGAAAGTCATTTCACACCAGTAAGACATCAGAGTCAGAATAAGTAGTGAGTTTAAAGTAAATTTCAAAATTTGAAGTTAGTGTTTTACATGAGAACATAGAATATGTTCTTATGGATGACATTCTTCTGAATGAAGAAGTGCATCTACTGCTTGTAGTGCAATTCTTTATTTCTCTAGTGAAAGGATTCAACTGTGGCAATTTAAACCATCAAACTATACAAAATTCACCAGCAATTCTCATTCTACTCTTATTAGTTTTACTGTTAAATAAACTGAGCAGATGTGCTTCAGTGCCAACATAAGAGCACTGAGCAATACCAATGATGGGATATAAATATCCACTTTACCTATTCATTTGAAGTACTTTTATGAACATCATATTGAGCCACAAAGAAGAGACTAATTATCATTAAGACCAAGAGATATGAAAATTACTACACAAAATGTAACTTATTTTATTTATGAAGAGAAGTTAAGTCCCAGGTATTTTTTCTATATTTCTGAAGTGTTGAAGTTTGATCGGTTGATATTTCTTATAACATGAAAGAGTACACTTTTCTCCATGGCTAGTAGTTACAATTTTGTATGGCTTTTAATCACTGGTGTCCCAGGTGAGCCATTTAACCCATTACCAAATCAGGTTTTACTGACTGTTCAGACTTATCATCTTATATTTCTCAGTTTTCTAGTTGAACTCTACCTATACTTTGCCTTTAGAATTTTCTACTCTTCCAAACATCTTCAACTTGGCACTAATTATAACATGCCTTTAATTCCAGATAATTTATATGGTTTCTAATTTGGGCACAAGGCAAGCTATTTCTGAGGAAAGGTAGTAGTTAATTGATACTAACGACCTCAACACTTGACTGGTGCTTTATTATATCAATCCCAAAAGAATGAAAGGAATAATTAACCTCACTGCAAAACACTTTTGAAACTCTAACAATTCTGTCAGTTTGTCACCTTCCCAGATGCCTTTCTATAATGTACAATTTGGTTTTATATTTTCCTGGTCATAATTATTTTTTTATATGCTTGTAAGGATTAGATGGCAGACATCTTTCCAGATGGCAAGCCTTCTTTTACAAGTAATGTACATTATACCATATCCTTGCATATCAAACCCCCGCCAGAAGTTTTGTTTATGGAGGATACAATGTCACCTCAACATCATGTCAATACAAAGACACACAGATACAAACATGTGTGCACACAACACACACACACACACTTACCAGGTTTCCATATAGTTTACATGAAGTAAATTTCACTCACAAGGCATTAGTTAGCAATAAGCTGTAAAATAAAATACTTGCCCAAGGTAGCATGCAGTGTATCAAATATAAAATAATGATAATCAAATTTTGAAATTGTATTGAATTGTATTCATTGCAGTAGTTTTACAAAGTTCTGTTACTAAGAGAGGCTTCTAAATGTAAGTGGCAATTTATTTCCAGCTCAAAGAAAGGAGAAATTACATAAAATTTTTATCATTCAGTCAATTGTTGATTTAGCAAAAATTATACAGTTATTTATAAATAAAATATATTTACTTAGATAAAGATATCTACAGAAAAAGTACTTTTTGTAGGATATATATGATTACTTAGAGATTGATTATCTTAATGATTACTTATATACTTATCATTGCTTATATATTGAAACATCTTACCTGTGGAACTGGTGGCAGTTTTCTGGGTGTTGTTGAGAATTTCCATTCATTGGCTGGCTGTTCCATCTCTGGGTAATAGGAAGTTTTGGGGTTTATTGACTGAAGATTTCTGTTAAATATGTCTTCTGCATTTCTAGTTATTGCTACAGGATTGTTAGTCTGATACAATATTTGCCTCATTTCAGTCCTTGACAGAAATTTTGGATTATTTTTTGTTGTTTGTGAATTAATGTGATTGATACATCTGAAAACACATAGTGTTATTGACACTACAATAGCCACAGATAGTATTACAGCTGCTGCTACAATGATAATTATCCAAGTCATATTCAGGTTGTTACCAGACTTTGAGTGGACAGCAGTCAACATTGGAGATGTATCATTACTAACAAACAGTGTTAGTATGATAGCAGTTGTTG
>NC_068994.1:2893168-2896214 GCF_001194135.2 Octopus bimaculoides | reverse complement strand
CCATGTCATGACATACAATAGAAACAGCATAATGATCTATAGCTTCTCTGTCAAGAGGTTCTTTGACCAATATTTTATATTCTTTAGAACTCATATTAGAAAGCTGGAATATTTTATGGTGAATATTACATTTAATTTGACCATTAGGTCCACTGTCTGTGTCAGTGACCATAACATAAGCTATAAAACTCCCAATTTTACTTGCTTCTGAAACAGAAGTAGAGCTCTCTGTTAAAGGAGATACAAAATCTATATTTATTGTTGGAGCATTATTTTGATTGTTAATGATATTAATAATTAACATGACTGTAGATCTTAAAGATGGTTTTCCTTTATCTTTTGCTTCAAGATATAATTTATATTTTTGTTGCTTATCTTTGTAAAAATTCTCATTTAGAAAGATCTCTCCATTTGACAAAAGTTTGAAATTTTTTCTAGTGTAAGAACTTGTCCTTTGACTATAGTTATATGTAATATCTCCATTTTTACCTGAATCTAAGTCTGTAGCTGACAAGATAAAAACAGGAGAAGATATGTGATGTGTATCACTGATGGAAATATTGAATGATTTTTGTGAGAATTTAGGCCTGTGATCATTTACATCCATGACAACTATTTGTATATTCAGAATACTTTCTTTTGGTGGAGAACCTCCATCTTTGGCTACCAGCTGTAATATGTAATTGTCCTTTACTTCTCTGTCTAACATTCCTTTCAGAGTAATTTTAAGTACAGGAAGATCATCAAAGTCTTTGAAAATGGATAGTGAGAATTTCTTACTTTTATCTTTTAGTCTGTATGTAATGTTAGAATTAAGAAAACTAATGTCTTTATCCACAGCATTTAATATTGTTTGTGTTGATCCTTTTGCCTCAGTTTCACGAAACTCTAATTTTATTTGATCCTCTGGGAATTCTGGTTGATGATCATTGATGTCCTCTATAATTATTTTTATTTTTATTACCTTTACAAATATTTCTTCTTTTCTAACTGCTACTTTAACTGTTCTGGAACATTCCTTGTTGTATGCACACATTGATTCGGCATCTAGCGTTTGAGTAGTGTAGAGTTTTCCAGTTCTTGTAACATTGAATAAATGAGAGCCACTTGACACTTTCCTCTGTAGTTGTGTAAATGTAATGAGAGTTTGTTGTTGACCTTTGAGAGAATGTGATAAGTTAGAGTGTGCAGCAATATCTCCTATATAGGTGTGAGGACTCTCCTCTTCATTGACATGGTAAATTATGTCTATAGTTTCAACAGATGATAAGATGTATACAAGACATAAGAGAAGGATATTCCTTGTCATTGCTGCAATCTTCATTACTTTTCAAAGGGATTAATATCTACAAATAAGAAATACTCACTTTTGAATCGTACAAAATAATCATAAATAATATAATGATAGAGATAAAAATGTGATTGCATCCTTTTAATTTTCACATTTCAAGACATAGTTTATAGATGTTAGAAAAATTGTTTAAATCTACTCAGTTTTTTGCATAACAGTATAGTTAGATAAACAATTGTGGAGATAATCTTTCCCACATGCACTCTGGTAAAAATGTTTAATGTAGATTTGAACTTTTAAAGGCCAGTGGTTTGAGGAGGAAAAAAAACCCCTAAAAATGGAAGATTTACAAGTTAAATTTATAAGAAATAAGGAATGGCCACTGTGCTTTCTATAAGATTTGGGGTATGAGCTAGAAGAAAATAATTGTGATAAGAAAATATAGGTGAGAGAAATAATTATGAATGTATGTGTAATACAATTTCAACAAAGTAGAAAATATTTAATGAATGAACATTCTTGTATATCATGATATATTTAATGTATATAATATTAGCTTAAAATATGTTAATTTTGTTGTAAAATAGTAATATTGTTGTTATAACTCCTAAATGTATCAGGTAAAAAGGACCAACATGCTACTATTGTTTTAAGACTACTTGTTTTATCATTAGGTAGAATTGCAAATGCCACCTTGATGTTCATATCGTTGTATAAATTTACAGTAGAACTTTTGGTACTTGAAGTTACAGTAATTCTGCCACTTCTATCTATTCTAACCACCAATGTTAACAAGCATTCTTAATCCCTGCGTTATCTGCTACAGATAAGCAAATGAAGTTATTTTCCTCGGTATGATTCTTCATATCTTTTACACAACTGAATCCCACAACTCCCAAAAGTTTTTCACACATTTGCACTGATGATGAACACATACATTCTACCAACTCCAGTCTTATTCAGAATCTAACAAAGTCTCACTGAACTCTATATTTTGTGCATTAACAACCCTCTTCCTTTCACTTTTAATTACATGCAATCCAACTTAAATGATAATGCATTTTTCTCCTCAGTAATCTGTAACATCCAGATGTCATCTGCAACTAATTTAAATACTTCTCAAAAACAAATGGACTCCATTTATTTGGCTGTAAAATCCTAACTTACTCTTTGTGATGTAACGTTCACTATGTGGTAAAATCATCCTTCAGTTAGTGATGGCCAAGGTAGTATGCTTTGCTGGAATACTTGCTGTACATGCTTTAGCAAAACTATTTGCGATTGTCTGTCTGAAAATCTTTAGTAGTATGGGGATATGTAGATTAGCATGCCTTAAAAGATGGTGTTTGTCATCTGCTTAACTTCCTTAGATTAGAGCTGAAACATAGTTGCTGCCATGGATTGTCTATGAAGGTTGTACCAACTGTCTGATTTGTATGACCAAAAAGAACATTAAAAAAAAAGGTTGTTGTGGGATTTCTATTTTGAAATGGACTGAATCAGCAGCAATGAGTATATGGCTGTAGCAATAATAGTAATATGTGATTTGCTAATATATTATAGCAATAAGAAACAAAATACTAACATATTTACTACACAAATGAAATTCATGTTAAGATGCCTAACTGAAAGTGATACTGTCTGATTAAAATAGTGGGACTATGATTTACAATTTTATGAAATGTATTAGAGAACATTAAAAAACTAAATGCAAATTTTGTCATATATCCCAATCGAATAATAAGATATATCTAT
>NC_068994.1:2892107-2893158 GCF_001194135.2 Octopus bimaculoides | reverse complement strand
ATAAATGACACAATTAGTTATCAATTAATAACTCCTCCCTATTATATATGTGTGTGTTTATGTATATATATATATATATATATATATATATATGCATAAACACACACACTCATACTGACATGTTAAGAAGCCTACTTTCAAAACCGGTATAAGTGCATATTTGGTAGATTTCATGATGATCATTAAAACACAATCTGTAAGCTGCTGGCTTCATGCATGTGAAATTTTTTCAGTTAAACTGGGATAGAAGCCACATAGACAGTAGGCGAATCTTAGTCTTCCAATGAAAATCAGATATATTCAAGTTGTTGTTTCCTCAGTTACTCAAAAGTCATTCCGATTCATACATCTGGTTTTCAAAGTAAGCTCTTCATTATACATTGCTAAACATATTCAGCAATTTCAGTTATCCAGTGGCTTCATAATTTTTTATAAACAGTTTGTCATTACAAGTGTCAGAGAAGTTAAAGACTTAATGCAATGACCAGAGAAGTATTTAGGCCTAGAATCTAAAAATAAAAGTTGTTTGCTGATACAATACTCTTGATACACACAGTTTTTAATATACTTATTTTGTAAAACTGAAATTTTATTAAAGTGAAGCAGATGATGAAAACGCATGTACAAGTCACATTTTCTTGTAAGACTTTTGTATAATAATGCAGATTAGAATCTATGTGTTTTCATTCATGATATATATTCTTTTATTCTTTTACATGTTTTAGTCATTTGACTGCAGCCATGCTGGAGCACCACCTTGAAGGGTTTTAGTCAAACAAATTAATCCCAAAGCTTATGTTTTAAGCCTAGTACTTATTCTAATGGTGTCTTTTGCTGAACTACTAAGTTTATGAGGACATAAATACCCCATCACCAGTTGCCAAACAGTGAGAGGAGTGTAAATACAGAGACAGAGACAAACACACACACACATACACATGGCAGGCTTCTTTCAGTTTCCGCCTACCAAATACACTCTCAGGCTTTGGTTGGCCTGAGGCTATAGTAGAAGATACATGCCCAAGGTACCATACAGTAGGACTGAACCTGG
>NC_068994.1:2889673-2890673 GCF_001194135.2 Octopus bimaculoides | reverse complement strand
AAATTTATCATAGGATTAAAAGTATTATTCCAGTTTATTTCTAGTACAAACACTAAAGTACAGACATGCACATGCACTCATATATATATATACACACACATTTATATAAAATAAAGAAGCTATTATTCAAAATAAATTTTATATTACAAGAGATTAGATCTTGTTTGACATTTTTTAAATAATTAATTCTACCCAGTTTCTTTACATCAACATTGTATAAGTGTTATTGCAATATATGAAACATCATATATTCACGTAAATTTGTCTTGTTTGATTGTAATTATTTTCACTGCTATGGAAATATGTCTTCCCTCTGACTGCTGGTCCTAGTAATAGTGAAAATGATTGCTATATCTTTTTATCCTTATTTTCGTTTAGAATATCATTTGTCTTCTAATAAAATGACATTGAATAGAAATAGATCAAATAGAAGATCTTACCTTCATTGTTTAATCCATTGTTCCCATGACATGAAACTACAGTCATGCATCTTGTAGTGTTCCAGAGTAACTATTGTAGTAGTAGCACAATAACAGTTGTATGTTGATGAACTGCTGTTGTGAGTCAGATGATAGGAAGTAGAACTCTTAGATGAGAATTGTGGTTGTATGTGTTTAAGCATATCCATAGCTGTGTGTTTTCTTTGTTTGTATGAGTTTATTCCTCCACATTGCGTGTAAGAAAGTAAAATTTAATATTGAAAATGTGTCACTTCTGATAAGAAAACCTATTGAGCAGGAAATGTTATGAAATTAAAATCATATAACGAATTTATATTATTCATTCTTAATACTTTGTTGAGGGTGGTGGCAATGGCTTTGAAGAATTATTAGTATGTTCGATAAAATGCCTTGCAGCATTTACTTACAGTTTTTTTTCTTTTTAAGTTCAAATCCTACTAAAGTTGATTTCTCTTTCATCATGCATATACCTGTCAAGTCTAGGGTTGATTTAATCATCTATATCCCTCCCACCAAATTTGAAACTGTGTGTCTATGTT
>NC_068994.1:2886031-2889663 GCF_001194135.2 Octopus bimaculoides | reverse complement strand
TAATCATCTATATCCCTCCCACCAAATTTGAAACTGTGTGTCTATGTTAGGAATCACTATTTTACTATTAAAAATAGTTTATTTTCATCATCAAAAATCTTTATAAGAATTTCTGAAATGAAATAATAATTTCAAATCTTAAATAATTTTGTTTAAGTTTTAGTTGTTGCAAAAAAAAAAAAAATACTTGGTTATATGGCATTGCAATGTTACAGAGAAAGGGAGAGGAGAAGAGGGAGAGATTAGTGGGGTGGTGAAAAGTGAGAAGGATTTTTAATGCTACTGCATGTGTAATTAGTCCTTTCTCTTTTGATGTCATTACTGTTTGAGACCAGTGGTAATTCTCTCTAAATATAGCTGCATAAAATTTGAGGATTTGGCTAGAGAAAGAGAAATGAGCTTTAGTGATATTTTTTAAGAAAGATGGTTATAACTAGAAAGTGAAACTAGGTTATGATGTATTTTGTTCCTTAAAGACATCTCTGTTTGATTGCTTGTAGAAAATATAAATTCTTAAAATGAAAATGGTAATCAGTGTGAAAGATATACTAATATTCATTTTTATCAATGCTGCAAAGGCTTCAATAAAACTAACATCTGTTTTATGACTTCTACGTAAATTTCCGAAAGCTATACAAATATCATAATAAATATATATCTAATAATTATGAATACATTTAAATATTTTCAATGAAATACTAAATTATTTGTTGGTTTGTTCTATGTGTTCTGAGAAGGAAGTATTATTTATTGTTATGAGTGTAAAGTAAATACAATGTACATCATACAGGCTCTAAATAGGTTTCTTGTTCTTGTTTACATTTTGGTGTTGGAGGTATATTTGGGTGATAGTTGCTGTATTCTGTAAAATATATAAATATTAAAGTGATATTAGACAATGTAAGCATCAATTTGAAAGAGGAAATAAAGAAATTGATCCACTGATAGGATTTGTTTGTAATGAACTTGGAAATATGTTTATTTTCTGATTGGATTTGTTTAATAGTTTTGTAAAGATTTGTATGCTTTATAATAATTTCACAGTATGTTATTTGTTACAAAACAATAACAAAAAAACTATTGTATCTATTGTAATAAAGTATTTTTTTATCATTCAATTCAGTTTAAAGTTTTTTTAAAAATATTTTCATAAGAATATTTTGAATTATTTTTATAATTACCTGATATACCAGATACTTGATGTGTAATGTCGCCATCACTCCACCCATGGTTCTGTTCCTTATGTGAGGGGAGAGTGTCATTCAAGTTGTTTGCTGTGATAATACTATCATTATAACATTTTTGTTCAGCTTGGTCCTCTACCATATCTTTATTATAATTCTGACAAAAAAAAAAAAGATAAATGGTAAACATTTTCTAACATAATGTTTTCATTGATGACTACATGCAGTTGAAATATTAAGCGTATTACTAAAGAGAAAAAAAACAGTATTACTTTTATCAAAATATATTTATCAAATATAACAGATTTCATTATAGCTGAAATGTAAATAGGAAATGTAAATAGGGATTTAAAATAGGTGAAGTGCAGTTGGAATACTCAAAAAAGAGGGTAGGATGAAACAACAATGTGATTTAAATGAAAGTTATCATTTTCAATTAGGAAGATTTTGTTGATTATATGAAAATATTTTTGTTTGTTAAATTTGTTTCCTAACAAAGCAAATTTGTGTGTCACCACAGCTATGAGAGTTATTAGTTGCAAGGTACACTTGGGACTTGTTGAGTAAAAGGTCAAGGTTAAGATAATGCTTGTATCATAAAATATAGTCAATTTATTGATGTTGTTTAGGTAAAATATAAAATTTTCATGAAAGGTAACAATTGACAGTGAGTTTTAAGATGTGCACTGAAAAGATTACTTTAAGTTGGGACCTTGTTGATCAGTGTTATATAGTTCTTTCAAATAACTAATTTTTATATTTTGGGTATATTAGATATCATCACACTACCTATTGAAGGAAACACATAAGATATTTCATAAATGGAAAATGTATATTGAAGAAGAGCTACCGATATTAAGAGCTAAGATATTGGATTTAAATGATGTGATAATTATGTTTATCTTAAGAGAATAAAGATGAACCACAGGGGTATGTAACTTAGTGGTTAGAGTGTTGGGCTCACTATTGTTAGGATATGGTTTTGATTCTTGGATCAGGCAGTGCATTGTGTCTTTCAGCAAGTCCTGTTACTTTCTTTTAATCAATCTTGTCAGTTTAAACTAAAACATTATACTAAAATGCATTCTGACTTCTTCACTAGTTCTGCATTCAAGTAAATATGGTCAGAAAAATACACAAATGTGCTTCATTTTCTTTTTTAAAGCTCTGGAAAGTGTCATTGAATGGAGCAGCCAGCATATAAATTGCTGCACAAACCATTTACAAGAAAATATAAACTTATATCTCCAGATATCTAGCAGATCAAAACTCTTGTGATATAAATAGTTAGTATTTTGTGAGAGTGACTTCTAAAATCTATCCCTGAAAGTAAATCCCCTACTTTGAGTTCTAAGACTTACTGTCATAATCCATTTTAAGTTTCACATTCTAAAATATATTGCAAAATATATGACAAGGACTGATTTATTATTTTTACTTAGACAGTAAGACTCACATAAATTATTCTGGCTCAGATTGCCATTCTCCTGTCTAGAATTCATGTTGCCTTCTAAGATTGGCATCTTGACTGCATTACTAGGAATGTTATTTATTTAATGAATTAATTACCCTTCATAAGTGATCCATGGAACCTAAATCAGTATGCTAATAGGCTGTCATTATATCTTTTTTGTTACTAGACACTGTGGTATTGAACATTTATGGGAGATGTCTGCTTATGTGCTCATATACTAGTTGCAATAACTTTTCTGCTCTCAAAATAAAATGGTGCTTGCTTTACAGGAAATCAATGAAACACTGCATTAGGTAAGTCAGTTTAGAATCTGAGTGGATGCTCTATCCTATGTAAACCATCGAAAGAAATTGAATGATCATAATCATGTTAAATAAAGCAGCCTCATTTGCCCATTCCAAGAAATTTAACTAAAAATCATTAAGAGTATTTATTCATCTCAATCAAAAAAATTTACAATGCAAAACACAATCTTCAGTATTCATATCAAGGAAAAGGCTTTCTGTTAATAGTTTAATTATGTGCTTATAATGTGTTAATTTTGAATTATAAATATATTTATAGTTGTTTATAGATGATGATACTTACCTGAGGAATTGATGGTAATCTTCTGGGTGTTGTTGAGAATTTCCATTCATTGGCTGATTGTTCCATCTCTGGATAATATGGGCTTTTGGGGTTTATGGACTGAAGATTTCTGTTAAATATCTCTTCTGCATTCTGAGTTATTGCTACAGGATTATTAGTCTGATACAATATTTGTCTCATTTCAGTCCTTGACAGAAATTTTGGATTACTTTTTGTTGTTTGTGAATTATTAATGTGATTAATACATTTGAATACACATAGTGTTATTGACACTACAATAGCCACAGATAGTATTACAGCTGCTGCTACAATGATAATTATCCAAGTCAAATTCAGGTTGTTACCAGACTTTGAGTGGATAGCAGTCAACATTGGAGATGTATCAT
>NC_068994.1:2884561-2885661 GCF_001194135.2 Octopus bimaculoides | reverse complement strand
TTCTGGTTTTCATAGGTGAGGAATTGGAATGTCTCTTTGGTAAAATGTGGTTCTACATCATTGACATCAGTTATTTTGACAGAGAACTGTTTCTTAGTCTTTAATGGAGGTGATCCCATGTCATGACATACAATAGAAACAACATAATTATCTATAGCTTCTCTGTCAAGAGGTTCTTTGACCAGTATTTTATATTCTTTAGAACCCATATTAGAAAGTTGGAACATTTTATGATGAATATTACATTTAGTTTGTCCATTAGGTCCACTGTCAGTGTCAGTGACCATAACATAAGCTATAAAACTACCAATTTTACTTGCTTCTGAAATAGCAGTAGAAGACTTTGTTAGAGGAGATACAAAATCTATATTTATTGTTGGAACATTATTTTGATTGTTAATTATATTAATAATTAATATTGTTGTAGAACTTAAAGATGGTTTTCCACCATCACGGGCTTCAATGTATAGTTGGTATTTACTTTCTTTATTACTTAAGAAATTATTATTAAGGAAAATTTCTCCAGATTTGCTCTTCAATTTGAAATGTTTTCTGGCATATTTATTTGTATTTCTATGTAAATAGTAAGTAACATTCCCATTTTGACCAGAATCTAAATCTGTAGCTGATAAAACAAAAACAGGAGAAGATTTGTGATGTGTATCACTGATGGAAATATTATATGATTTCTGAGTAAACATTGGTTGGTTATCATTGGCATCTGTAACTGAGACTTCTATCTTCAAAGAACCTTCTTTTTGTGGAGTGCCACTGTCTTTAGCTATCAACAGTAACATATAAGTGTCTTTTAATTCCCTATCTAACATTCCTTCTAGGGTTATTTTAAGTAAATTTATTCCATCAAACCCTTTAAATATGGATAGTGAGAATTTCTTACTTTTATCTTTGAGTTTATATGTAATCTTAGAATTAAGAAGGCCAATGTCTTTATCCACAGCATTTGGTATTGATTTTGTTGATCCTTTCCCATCTGTTTCATCAAATTGTATTTTTATTTGATCATCTTGAAATTCTGGTGAATGGTCATTGATATCTTCTATTAATATTTTTATCTTTAATATTTTTATGAACGTTTCTTC
>NC_068994.1:2878250-2884551 GCF_001194135.2 Octopus bimaculoides | reverse complement strand
TTTATCTTTAATATTTTTATGAACGTTTCTGCTTTCCTCACTGCAACCTTAAGAATCCTAGAACATTCCCTGTTGTATGTACATAGAGTTTCAGCATCCAGTGTTTGAGTAGTGTATAGTTTTCCTGAGTTGGTGACATTAAATAAGTGAGAACCACTCTCGACTGTCCTTTGTAGTTGTGTAAATGTAATGAGAGTGTGTTGTTGATGTGTGAGAGGGTGTGATAAGTTGGAGTCAATAGCAATGTCTCCTATATAGGTGTGAGGGCTCTCTTCTTCATTGATATAGTATGAAATATCTACAGCTATGACTGCTTTTATCCAAACATGCAAAATGTAAAATTGTAAAATATTATTTCCAATCATTGTTTTATTTCATTGTTCTTGAATCCATATGACTTAAATGAAAGAAGAAAACATTGAACTTAATCATAGAATTTTTGTTGAAATTTACATTTAAGTATTGATGTTACTTAAAAGCTTGTCATATTTCAGTTATCACCATATGTATGAATTTTGATAAATTTTTAACAAGGTAAAATAGGTAAAATTCAGGTAAAACTTAAAACAAAAGGAGTAACGACTCAACAGATTTTTTTTCACAAGACTTCTTCCTAGCGTTTAGATTTCATTCTTAACATTTTGCCAATAGTTTAAATCATAACATAACTCACAAAACTTAATAACTGGCTGCCCAAATTGAATTTCCATGTCTTATGAATCTATGTTATTTATGTTTTCAATAGAAATAGTATTTTTTAGACTGCTGTATTTTGCAAAAATATTAGACATTCATCAAAGAGAAAACAAGCACTACATAATAGGGTTGTTACATGAGAGAGATTTAATTGACAATGAGATGCCAGTATGGCCACATTGGAGGCTAGAATGATAAAAAACTGAATAAACTCAGCAAAGAAACTTCATTTGTTGCTTATGTTATATGGTGGTGCAATCAACTTTTTTCACTCAAGAAATTGCTGCTGCACAGATTTTCAACAAAACATAAAACATTGCTAATTTTCAAATTGCCATTGAGGGAGTTCAATTATTGCCTAAGAATTGTACAATTCGATTGTAACTACTGAAATAATGTTACAAGTTGACTTTATTAACTTGTTTCATACAAATATATTTCACAGGTTGCCTGTGAGAGTGCTTATAGGTAGTCATTTTACATGCTGTGCATAAGCAAATTTCTTTCAAGAATACACCTACTCTGTTTAATATGTTTATTGTCTTGAAATTTAGGACATGCAAGATAGTAGTTATTGTAGCACTCATCACTACTGAGGTTGAAACTAGATTTGCCAAACACCATGCATCCAATTGATATGGGTACAGAAACTTTAGAAGCAATGCAGATTCATATCATTGGCCTGAATATTCATTTATTTCTGAGAAACACTTTCTGTAAAGAATTGCATTATTTTTTCTTCCTTTCTTTCTCACATTATATGCAGCTGATTAACTAATATCATACATCTCAAGCTAAAAAATCATGGTCTTATTCTCTCATCACTTCTATCTTATCCACATCAATACTTTGCCCCACCACTGACACTTGGAAGCAATAACAAAGGATAGGTGTAAGCAAAATACCCTAGGAAGTGCCCCAAATTGACAGAAATTCGCAATCAACAATATTTAGATATTCATACGAATTCAAATGACTCCAAACATCAATAGTGGTCACCCAATGTATTCGTCTGGTGGGTTGTAAGAAATTCAAGTGTTTACTGAAACATGAGCTGTGGAAAAACAGGTGTCCTATCTGTATAAATTAGGTGCAACGTTTGAAAACCCCAGAGTTATTTCCCTTGTTATCTCTGTATATTTCCTAACACTTCCATCTATTTGTACTTTATACTGAAATATTTGAGGTGATTTAACTAATACAACTCAGTATTATTGTCATTGTTTGCTGAAATTGAAATACCTTTACATAATGTGGTTGTTCTGTTGAACAAATCTTCAATGCACAGTATGTGTGCATCCTATGATGAACCACAAAGCATATAGTGCAGGTTTTGTAAGAGTTTACTTTTTTGGGGTGGAATATGAAGACAAATTGGGTGGGTGGAGGGACTTATGTTGGACTGGCATACTTTCTTTTTGATTTAAGGAACTGTTTAGGAACTACTGTGGTAGTTACTATATTTCCTTTAAATGCTGGGATATTGAGTACTTGAAATATGATTAGAAGTCTAATGATATTGGTTTTTACATGTAGAGTGAAGATATATTGTCAATACACAGTACAAATGGCAAATTATTAAGAATCCTTGGTTGCTAACATTTGCCTGTGTAATACAAAAATAGACTAAATGCTTTACAGCTTATAATTTTGTGTCACTGGACTAAATCAACGTTTTTAAAGGAGAATAAACTAACAGCAATAATATAATTGCAGTGTAGAAGGTGTTTATAAGCCATTTAAAAATGCAAAAAAACTGTTCGATTCACTTCAACATTTAAATTTAATTTGTCAAAATATTTTCATCACTTTGAACTGCGACCTGTTCACTGACAAATTTCCATGCTACAATCTCAGATCAAGTCACTTGCTATGCAAGTACATCTCCGTAATAATATAATTATCTCAGTTTAATCATCTATATAGGTTTTTTTTTACCTAGAGAAGAATAATTTTTGTGAAAGTAATTGATTTATATTGTATTTTAACAAAATATTTATAGTGATATAGTGATATTTAGATATTTAAGTTTGTATCATTATAGATATGCATAATGATAATTTCTATATCAGTCAAGAATCCCTCCTCGCCAAGTTATAGTGAATAGTAACAGGGAACTGAGACATTAATATCTTTAGAGAAATTGATTACAAATGAAATAACTGCATTAATGAAGAAGAAAGGAAGAAATAATAGATTCTTCTCACAGAAAAATCTGAGACTTAAATGAACATGTACTATTGTATATCTAAATTTTTTACTAGCCACCGAATATAAATTGACTGACATTTCTGTGCTTAATTACCAACATTTGTGGAAATTAATAAAAAAAATTTCAGCTGTCAAATTTACAAAATGATTTTATAAATAACATGGGATAAGTAAACAAACATCAATTTTCTAATCAGTATTTGGGCAATGGCACTGCTGGAAGTACTTTCATTGAAGTGAATATACTGCAGTAACTGGCCTCATTAAATAAATGGCTGCAGTAATTGTTTTTGCTAATGTAATAATTAATAGCAAGTTTCTGTATATAATTCTCATAACAGACATTCTAGATTTTATCAGGTTATTATACCTGACTATCAAATATATACTATGAAAATATTAATTGTGAGTATGAACTATAAAGTAACTTACCTTCATTACTTAATCCTTTGTTTGTGCTTCTTTTAGAAGACATCTGTTCTTGCGTAGTGTTCCAGTATAACTGCTGCTATAGTAGCATCTTGTTAGTGCAGATTCGTGAGTCATAGAAGATGCATACACTGCATTTAATATATTCAAATGTATTTTGGGGTAGTTAAATTTTTTATAAATTTTACAATAAGTAAATTTAATTTTATGTAAAGTATGTAATATATTTAAATATATTTTAATTATCATATTATATCTTGAACATGCATTTTTATATTTTTCTATGAAATATGCATAGATTATATATTGCATTTATATACATGCATACACACTGAGTTCTGCAGTATATAAACTGTCAATTTCTAATGACAATTCCACATATATTGAACTACAAAATATCCTGTTAAATTTCATGTTACTGAAAGGTTTCTGTTATTTTGTTGATGTTATTTCATTATTTAGTCAGATTTTTCAAAAATATATCAAAGAAAGTAAACACCTTAGGGTAATCTTTTTCTCCTATTTTCTGAGTTCAAATTCAGCTTTCATTTTTTCAAAATCACTAAAATAAGTACATTAAAGTAATAATATACAAGTGCCAGTTGTAGTAAACTATTCTGTTATTTGATTTGATAATTTAATTTTGTTTTACACTAACAGCATAGGTTTAAGGAAAATAATTTCAAAACGGTATGTTTTCAGGATATGGGTTTGAATAAATAAGTTTATATGTGCTAAATAATATATTATAATACTATAATCAAATTAGAAATAACAGTTTAATTCAATTGCAGTTTTGATGTTAAAACTTTAAAAAAAATACTAGTAATATTTTTCATAGCAATGAATTGGCGCTTTGTTTCTTTTGAGTTCACAGTTACACTGGTGCTAGATATGTATCTTGTTCATGTCCACTTTTTGCTGTGGGAGGTATGTTTGGTTTGTAGTTACTGTATTCTGGAAGATAAAGGGATATATTTTAAATAGAAACTTCTAAAGGAATATTATACTTCTGAAAAATAATACAAAAACTGTTTTTAAACTAATTACATGTTGATATTATATTAGTTTCTCTTTCATCTTTATAAAATATTGAGAAGGTTAACTACTTGTTAACTTATTTACTTTCAGTGATTTACATTTATTGTCATTTTTTAGTATATCTTTTATGTATTAGAATAGAAAAGATTTAATTGAAAATTAAGAAATCTGTCTTAAAGATATGTTTTATTATTAATAGTATGTATGTGAATTATGAATAGTATGTATGCAATCTATGATGAAATACAAATCTTATCTTGTAGGTTACTGTAGTTCTTTAAAAGGGTTTTGAAATGATGATTTTTCAGATTATGTGAACAGATTGAGGAGTGAGAAATGCTTAAGTAAATTACCTGATGTCTGATATGTAATATCTCCTTCACTCCATCCACGGTTGCAATCTTTTTGAGATGGCAATGTGTCACTAAGGTTGTTTGATGTCACAATATTGCTGCTGTCACTTTGTTCACATGAATCATCCAAAACTTGCTTATTGTACATCTGTCAATGAAATGCCAAAGATTTACATGTGTATTTGGTAGGTTATGGTTCACACTGTTTTATTTCAATAACTTATGTTTTATATCTTACCAGAAAAACTAATCTGAATTCTGTTAAATCTAATCAATTTTTTAAATATATTTGAACTAATTAAAATATAGTTGCTTAAGCAGTAACTCTGTATAATATGGTTCTGCATTTATGAAATACTTCTGAAATGAACTGAGATTTTTTAAGGTACTACTTTCATCTTTAGTGGGTTTTGAACAGAAACAACTGGAGTTGTTCCAGTAAGTTTATATGGACAAGACTTAAATTGATTTTATATGAGAATTTAAAATTTGGTGTATTTGTATTCATGGTTTTTAGCACCTCATAATTGTTCATTAGAAAATTTAAAACCACTTGGAAACTTCTATGAGATTGTTTGATCTATCAGAAATAGTAAGCAAATCTTCCTCAAACCACTGCCGGCCATGTTAGAAGTACAAGTACATATTTGGTTGAAGATAATGTTGTATTAGATACAAAATTTCCTTTTAAAATAAAAGAGATGAACTGTTATAACTGGAAATCAGGTCGTAGGTTTGTTCATTCATGACTGGACCTAAGTTTAACATCAACAAAAGCAGAAAAAAAGAGCTTTGCAGCAAAAAACAAAAGGAAAAAAAAATTGTACTATTAGACGAGTAGGACAGTAGACAGGGAAATTGACAGATCACTATTTAGTTAAATCATGACAGTGTCAACTTTTAATGTACTGTGGTTCATAAAATCAATGCCAGTAAAGAACTGGGAAGATGTAATAAACATTACCACTACTTACTCATTCTTTTCTGAGAATTAATATACAAATCAAACAGAAATATTTAAGTTAATAAACACAAATGATGAAAAATAATGTGTAAAAAGTAGATTTATGGCTGGCATACCTGTGGAACTGGTGGAAGTCTCCTAGGTGTTGTTGAGAATTTCCATTCATTGGCTGATTGTTCCATCTCTGGATAATATGGACTTTTGGGGTTTATTGACTGAAGATTTCTGCTAAATATCTCCTCTGCATTCCGAGTTATTGCAACAGGATTGTTAGTCTGATACAATATTTGTCTCATTTCAGTCCTTGACAGAAATTTTGGATTATTTTTTTCTGCAGATGAATTATTGAAATGATTAATACATCTGAAAACACACAGTGTTATGGACACTACAATAGCTACAGATAGTATTACAGCTGCTGCTACAATGATAATTATCCAAGTCATATTCAGGTTGTTATCAGACTGTGAGTGGATAGCAGTCAACATTGGAGATGTATCATTACTAACAAACAGTGTTAGTATGATAGCAGTTGTTGCTGATTGAACTGGTGTACCACCATCTTTCACTATAAACTCCAGTTCATATGTTCCTGCATCATTTTGGT